>NW_017731792.1:1081880-1090213 GCF_001890085.2 Hipposideros armiger
CATATTTGTCAGGCATCTACACAGTCTATGAAGTGATTCCTTTGATAAGTCCAGTGCCCATCTGACACCCTACATAATCTTTACATTATTGATTATATTCCTCATCCTGTATTTCATATTCCCATGACTATATTGTGTCTACTAATTTGCTCTATCTGATCCCTTCCCCTTCTCCCCCAGCCCCTCCCCCATTTATGTAAAATGTTCATTTAAAAGGTATTGACAAGCAATTGTTCTTAAAACTTACCTTCTGCTTATTAATAATACCTTGGGTTAGCTGAGTTGCTTTGATTGGATTACCTATTTGAAGTCTTATTGAATGAGGTATACAACTAGCATAACTTTAGGTTGGGTGTTCCACACACATAATGCTTTCATTGAAATTAGCTTACACATAACACATAGACCTAGATTTGGAAAAGAATGCTCTCAAAATCAAAACCAGAGTCTTTTCCAGAAGAATCAATGGCAAACAATACGGATGTGCACTTCCATTAGTTTCTCTCCTCTCTCAATTTCCATTTCTTTTCCTCATTCATATCACTAATCTCTATATTATTTTTCACTTGCTTTCTATTATTCTGTTAATTCTCTAGTATGGTATTTAATATACAATTTACTCCATAGAGGAAACGTAGTATAGAGGATAGGAGTGGCTTCTGAAGTTCATCAAGATTGTATTGAAAATACAAATCCTCTTACTAGCTACGTGACCAGGAACAATAAATTTCATCTCTCTGTGCCTCCATTTTTTGCATCTGCAAAATGAAAACATTCATTACTATTTTTCAAAGTTATTGTGAAGACAAGAAATAAATATAAGGAAGGAAGATTGATGTTCCAAATGAATAAATGGCTAAGCTCTCAGGAGGGCTATTCCGAAAGAGGGAGCGATATTCTTTTTTACAAGATTTTAAGAAACCATTTATCTATCAATCATGGAAGAAAGTATTTTTTTAAATCTGTACATTTTGCAGTTGTGATGCACCTCAAAATAAGACCCTTATGTTAAAAAAATCCCAAAATATAAATCTTCCTTTTTAATTTTTTTACATTTCAGTAGCCTTGATTAAAATATAAACATCTCATTTGATTAGTTACATAATTGTACACAATAGAATAAATAGCAGTTTTTGAAGTAGTTACTGGTACTCTTTTTTGTTATTTGCAGAATTCTCAAGTAATGTACTTTAAAAAGTAATCTTTTAGGGGCCGGCCGAGTGGCTCAGTTGGTTAAGAGCTTGCTCAAGAGTTTGAGCTCTGAGCAACAGCAGTTTGAGTCCAGCCTGAGCTGAGCAGCCACTGAGCTGCCAACAGGTAGCAGGATGGCTCAGCTAAAAAAAAATAAATAACCTTTTATTTCTATTGCTTATTAACTAGTAATACTTTATAAAATTTTCAAATTATGATTCAGCTTTATCCAAAATACAATGTACCTCCATCAATCCTAGCTTTCTTGGAATTTACTTAAAAAGTTCATGAATGGTGAGGAGGTCAGATAATTGGGATGACCTCTATTTCAAATGTATCACTTGGTAAAAAAATAATTAAAGCTTTCATTTTAAAGCATTGACCTGTGACCATGAAAACAACCCAAAACTCTGACCATAAAAATGTAAAAATTTCTTAGAGTGTTTTAAATTGAAAGGAACAAGCAATATGCTTACAGCAACAGTAGATTTTACGATGGCACTTAACAATTTTTTTGCATTTTTTCATTAAAATTGAAATGTATTTTGTAAAAATGTCTTCTTTTATATGGTGATATGATATCAGTGGGTAAGAAAAAGTAATCATTAGAGAACTGCCTTGCAAATTTTTCAAATTGACCAAATTTGTGCTTTGGCAGAAATTGTCATGTTTGTCACCCTGGTTTGCCTCTTAGTTACCAATGTGGGTCAAGCTGAATATCCATCTTCTCTGTTGATCAACCGAACCCATCCCCTTAAATGAGAGGAATGTATCAAGAAAAAGAAGAATGTGGATCTAAAAAATCTACACATGTCCTGGTTGCTTAGGGAAAATCTCTTGTCTTTCCTGTTCTACTGGTACTTTTAATTTCCATTCTAAATCTTTAGTTCATAGAATGATTTGTAACTTTATGTGCNTAAGGGACTTTTAATTGTATATACTTTACCTCATTATTTCAACTCTAAGGAGAATATAAAAGATGATAAACTCACAACTGGAGGGAAAAATATTTTTCAACTGCCCTTTAGGACTTTCCTTTTGTTATGTATTATTTTTATCCACTTTTAGAACATTATAATGTAATTTATATTTAACATTTCCAAGATTTGCTAATCATTGTAACTTACAAGAAATACTACATTAAGGTCCTGTAGTGGAAGTAAATGATAAGTACTATTAATTTGCAACACTTGAAATAGTGACAGAATAACTGAACTGAGGCCATGAGATCATAGGGCATAAAGTGCTAGTAATGAAACCCACTAATTATAAGATATGATTTACCATAATTTTTAAAATAACAGATAAGAGAGGTGCTTAGTATAGCACCTGATGTCTCAAAAGTACAACAGCTAGTATAAACTGCCTTAGCAGGTTCCCTCAATTTCACCGGTATGAAAAAACATGGAATTGAAAAATCAGATTGAAAGACACATACACGTTTGCTTACTTCTAGGTAGATAACTGCAAAAAGACGCTCATATTTAACACTCAATTGCAAAACAATTGCTATATTGTAAAGAGAGAGGAACATTTTAGATTAGCTTTTCTTTTTAATCAAAGTAATGCACTTATATAGTTTTCAAAGTTGAGAAGTCCTTATAAGACTTATAATGGGGGGAACAAAACAGGATGCCACATAGTCTGATTCTCAATACAAAATATTTCTTTTGTTTTTATTGTCTTCCTTCTAAATAATATTCTTATACAGCTATTTCTAATTTTTAAAGAATATCATATGATGCACGCACATTTAGAATAGGGTGGTTATAAGGTTCAAAAAGTAGGCAGATACACATGATAAATGATATATTGATTTTACATTATATTGCATGATGTGTACAGTACTACACATGGTATGGTTAACGTGTTGTCCCCACACTCACTATTTTCAAAGTTTGTGTCTTCCATTATCCAAGCATATTTCAATGGACTGTGAAAAATTGTAATGAATAGAGTGCATTAAGCAGCATTTTCATCAGTCTCTGCATGTATTGCCTCAGATGAATCGTGACTTTGATCGATTTTACCCAAGAAATATGGACATTTAGCAAGCCTAAGGAAAAGTAATTGGTGGAAGAAGGGATTGACAAATCGTTAGAAGATGAAAATAAAAAATACCTATGTGTACATATGTAAGGTGAAAGTGGCTTTTTGTAGACCACCCCTCCTCCTTACAGGAACATGTTTTCCTTCTCCCATCCTTTGAATATAGTAATATCGTATGTCTTATGAGTGGTCAGTATTTATGCGATTACAATTCTGTTAATATTGTAATACTAGCTGAGCAAAGAAGTGCCCTATGAATCCATTTCCTGTCTTATCCAGATCCTTGTTTTTCGTTTTGCCAATAAAAACTACCTCCGTTTAGGATTTTTTTCACCTTTTAATAGCCTTTCATGACTTCAGCCCCATATTTTTCATTAAAATTCTATAACATGTCTCAAAATAGTAACCCATATTAGAAAGCATTCCTTCTGGCTGACTGCCCTCTAAGCCCGAGGCCAAGCAGTTATCCTGGGAATTCTTTCATCATTGTATTAGAACCCTTATGCCTCTTTCCAGTATTGGATTACCTCTTTGCTATATCCTATGTCTTGCTCTTAATTGATTTATGTCCTCATTTTGGTGTAGTAGATCCTCAAATAGTTTCCTGAAAAAGAACACTTGATAATGTATTTCCTAATTCTTTAAGTATATGTAAATAGACAGATGTCTTTCATAGTTTGGCTAAGCGTGTAAATCTAGAAATGAACAGTTCACCAACTGGCAACGGTTCAGGAGCCACACTCTGAAAAGAACTGTGCTAAAGGCCCTGTTTTGTAATTATGAATGGCTAATAAACTTTAATAGCTGTAATAATAATTGAGCATTGCCCTCAAAAAAGAACAAAACAAAACAACAACAACAAACTACTGGTCCTAGAATTTAAAAAAATACATATATTTATCCATTTACTTTTGCTTTCCAGTGTTTTGAGAAGTCTGGCAACATTGTGACTCCTGACCTTTTTTAACCTTTCTGGAATTTTTAGGATCTTTTTTATGTTGTTTTGAAATTTCACAGTTTGATTTTCTTTCGTTTGTTTGTTACTTTCATTTCTTTAGGTCACATTTTTTATCTGAAAACTATGGTATTTTAATACTTAGAAACAGTTCTAATATTTTTTGTTAATTTCCTCCCCACTATTTTCTGATTCTATTTGCTATTCATGTAACTTGCAGTAGCTGGTTGATGGAATTTCCAGGTCAGATCCTCCACGATCTCATATTTTTCCCTTTTACTTACTTATTTCTGTCTTTTGGTCTAGTTTATGGAAACCTTCCCATCTCTATATTGCAAAATTTCAAATGATTTTTTATTTGTTGTCAATTATTATAATAATTATTACTAGTGTTGTTATTTTATTATAAAAAGCTCTGCCTTCTTCTCTGAACATATTTTTTCTTAAATGTTATCTTGTTCTATTTAATTATCCTATTAATACCTCTCTGAAGAAAATTATTATAGAATTTTAAAAGTTTCATTTCCTTACTTCAGCACTTTCATTTCCTTTGAGATCAAGCTTCTGTTTATTAGATTGGCTTTGTATGCTAGCTGTTTTCCTCAGGTATCTAATATTTGTTGGCTGCCAGTTCATATTTAAGTGTGGGCTACTAAATAGCTGATTAGAAACTGAATGGGTTTGTCCAAACCTTATTAACTGGGCATCAGCATAAGTTGGTTTGATGAAAAAGCCCATCTTGCATTGAGGGAACTTGCAAATCTCCATATTTATAGTTTTGTTTTCTTGTGTACTGGACAAATTCCCCCCCAAAAAACATCCTTTAATCTTTGGTCTTAAAAATTCTAAATCAGCATTCTAGAAGCCAGTGAGGAGAGGAACTTGAGAGTTCTCACGATTTAGTATGTGATTTTAATCAATAAATAGGGCACCTCACTCACTCTTATTCTCCATTAGGTCCAGAGAAACTTTGTTTCAACATTGCAGAGAATAAACTTTTTTCCTTTTCCTAGTTAGCTGGGTGGTGAGGAGAATTTCCAAAGTGGGAGATCAGAGAGAAAATTGGGAATCCAACTGCTTCTTATGCATATACTTCACACTGACAGTCAATTAATTCTTGCTTTCATCCCTCCCTCCTCTGTCACACACACACACACACACACACACACACACACACACACACACACACACACACACACACACCCTTCAAAGGCCTCTGGCATCTACATTTATGAAGACACTTTTAAGGGATATTGCTGTGCAAATTGGTTTTCTTTTATTTTGACTTCCCATACAACAGCCAGGTTTTTTTCTGCTAAACTGTTAGCCATTTAGCCATCCGCTTCTCATCATACAAAACTAAGTTGACATCCCTCATCTGTTCTAATTCTACTTTTCTCTAAAGGGGGTTTTGATTTCATTTCTTTACTACAATGTTAAGAGAGACCTGGGAGGAAGTGAATTTAAAAACTAAAACTACAGAAACAGTCTTTGATGTTACAATTTATAACAGTAATTAATCCAGGAAATAATTAAGGACACTTGTTTTTGTTTATTTGTTTTGTTTATTTTTTTATCCATTGACCAGTTAGGAACATTAGATGCTGCTCATTCATTTATCTGTTACATACTTATTTTACAAGTGCCCTTCCCTGGCTCAATGCTAACTGCAGATTGTAAAACAGTGAACCTTACAAAGAAAAGCCTCTTCTGAATTTGCAGTCCAATAGGGGATACAAACACTAAGCAAAGAAAATAAGAAGTGTGGTGGTTTCAATTAAGGGTAAGTGTTAAGGAGAAAACTAAATAAGATTATGTGGTAGTGACCAAGGGATGGCTCTCATGGGCATATCACTGGAAAGACATCTTATTCCGGATGAGGATAAGATCATGATAAGGTCCCTGTCACAGGAAGGCGCTGGGTAAACAAACATTACAGGGGCCCAGAAGTGAGACCAGGCATGGAGTTTTGGAGAAAGGTTCAAAGAAGTATGAGATGAGGCGTGAGTTGGAGGAAATGAGCCGTACCAGATGCCTTGTAAACCACTGTATGGAGTTTGGATTATTATTCTACATTCGGTTGGAGGATTGGACAAGACAATGACACTCATTCACCCAGTCCATATTGTGTGAGCTCCTGCTGTGTGTGAGGTGGTGCTCTCAGTATTATTAATAGTAAGGGAGCCTATACCTCCAGAAGAATTGCGTGCCTCTGCTGCGCTTTTCATGCTGTTCACTGTCAGTCAGTAGGGCTAGTTGGTCTAGTCTAAAGCAGCCTCAGCTGAAATGGCTGGTATCTGCACCTTACAAGGAGCAAGGTAGCCTGTGTTTTCTCACGTGGTAACTGAATAAGATTCTAAGCAAGCAGAAGTACATGAGGAGTGTAAAAGCGTAGGCTCAGAACTGGTGCAACACCCATTTTGTCACTGTCCACCTGCCCTGATTGAAGCAGAGAGGGAATAGATGTTACCTCTTTGTGAAGAGATTTACAAAGCCTCATTGCAAAGTTATGGATACAGGAAGGAGTAAAGGTTCTGGCCTGTCCCTTAATCCATATTTATTAATTTTGTGTTGTTTGATTGCTTGTTTTCCTTTATTGTATAGGATGTGTGCCCTGAGGATGCTTGAGGCAAACTGATGGGTGTTTTCAATTTTCAGAGAAACTCTAACCAGGGTTAATACATTCCAATTGTAAGAAATCAGACTACCTGTATTTGGCAAGCGTTCCTGTTTTTTGAAGACCAAAGTTTAGTGGATCTATTTCTACAATAAATTATTACTGCTCATAATGGCTTTGTAGTAATGTTTTATGGAGCAGACCTTGTTGGTGATAACTTAATTGTGCGAATTATGGGGCAGAGTTCGTCTTTTGCTGGTACAAAGATGTTTCTCAATCTTTAGTAAAAAAATTGGCAATTCAAGTTGCCAGTTGAATTGGTATCAACCTTTTAGCCCAGTTTCCAGGAAAAAGCAAAAGAGGTTATGTTTCTAACAACTCTTTCTGTGGAGTCATAAGCATGGGGCATTCTAAATTAGATATTTGAATGTTTGCAATGTTAGGCAAGTAGGAAAAAAGAAAAACAAAAATTACCAAAGAAAATTTTGACTGTATCCATGATATCAAGAAGCATAAAATTATAGTTGAAATACAGTATTACTCAGCTGTACAGTGCAGGGGTCAAGCATCTACACTGTCCAAAAAAGAGTTATAAGAAATCTACACTGAAGAAAAATAGGGAAAAGGGCAAAGGAAAATAATATAAAAAACAAACTGACAAAAAGAAACAAGAAAAAATAAAATGAAAAAAAAATTAAAAAAAAAAAAACAAGGAGAAAACAAGCTAAGACATTCAAGCCTGACAGTCACCACACATCAGCTTCCTGGGCTATAAGGACAAAAACCTCAGCCCAGCCTGGGCCTTATATGGGATTTTTTGTAATTCCATCACAATGGTGCTTTATGAGGTCAGAGCAAGAAACTGACCAATCACAGCTGAGGATAAACCACAGTGGTTTTTCTCAGTTTTTGGCCTCAGAACTATTTTACTCTGAAAAAAAAAGGGGGGAAATCCCAAAGAGCTTTTTTTTTTATGTGCGATATTAGAGCTTGATATTTACTTTATTAAATATTAAAATCTGTAGGATGCTTCAAAAGTATGTATATGAGAATGTTATTCCAGAGTTAGGGGTGGTAGGGTGGTGGATTTTGTTGCATTTTGATATGATGTGTTTCCGTTCCCTCAGCCAGGAAATGGTGCTGCCCTTTGAGAATCACTGCTTTGGTATATAATACATTAATCTTTTTACTTTTACTTTTAATTTTTTTATTAGTTTCAGGTGTACAAAGCACCATGATCATTAGACATTTACACCCCTCACAAAGTGATAACCCCCCTCCCCTAAGCTACTACCTCACTGGCAGCTTATATAACTGTTACAATGCCATTGACTATCTTCCTTATGCTATACTCCACCTCCCATAACTATATACACATATATGCTTATAGCTGACATATAATATCATTCTACTTCAGCTTCAGATGTATAGCATATTTGTCAGGCATCTACACAGTCTATGAAGTGATTCCTTTGATAAGTCCAGTGCCCATCTGACACCCTACATAATCTTTACATTATT
>NW_017731792.1:1094113-1095209 GCF_001890085.2 Hipposideros armiger
TTTAACTCTTTCCCTACTTCCAAAAAACTGATGTCAAGCACTACCTGATACTGCTTCGTGTTGAGTTATAAGACATCAGAAAGTTATTTTACAATCCTGGTTGACTCTGAGACAAAAATAACTGAACTACAACACAAAAAGGGACTACTGCCAGTCACAGATAGCTGAGAGGAATTTGAGGAAGAACATGAGAACACATGCTCACACATAACCTAATGTTTAAAAAATTGCTATCTGAATTAGGTACTAATGACAATTATCTTACCATGGAACCCTGAGCTAAGAGGTGATCTGTAGCAGTTGATTAATAGGCATATAACATCTATCAGTTTTTATTAACAAGGCAAAGCATATTTGATGCTAGATTTCATTTTCTCCTCTACTTATTATAGTCTTAAATTTTGTCCATGTAATCTATGCCATGCCTATTAATTACAAATTGCTTAGTGCAAAACTAAATTATCAAGGAAGAAGGTGAACAATGTGCCCAAAATAAGTGATTTAAGAGTTCTCTCTTGTTCTGTTAATGTTTAGGTTACCGGATTCATATGTGTGCTCACATGCAGGGAACTGTCCACTGTACATTTGCATGATTACCCACTAGCCTGAGTAAACACGAAATGATCATTTGAATTATTTAAGGATAAATAATTGGGTACTAACAAGATAGTTATAGTGTTGCCTTTGTCAATTTTCAAAGTCAACACATTAAAAATTTCAAATTCTTAATGTTATTTTCCTGCTTCATAATATTGGATTGTCGGAAAAGTCATAACACATTTTTGCAATGAAAAACATAGAAAAAATATGTCATGACTTTTCTAACAACCCAATAGATTGTTGTATTTGTCTTACTTAGATATTCTGAGCTAATCAGCCTAAGTTCATGTATTTGAGCCCTTTGGGGGCCAATTGGCTTTAATATATTTTAATTTCAAATGGTTCCTAAGTCCTACACAGGAATCCACAATGTATACGTTGGTTAACCAAAGAAACAAGAAAAAAACTCGTAACACAAACTGAGTAAATTTGTAATACCTCCTAAAAAAGCTGTCCCAAGTGTAAGCTTTCTTAAGGGTAGCCAGAAACAACACTG
>NW_017731792.1:1097369-1098463 GCF_001890085.2 Hipposideros armiger
AGAAGTTCCATGATTTGTAATGTGCAAACTAGAGAACCAGAAAAAGCCAGTATTATAATTTAGTCTGAGTCTGAAAGCCTGAAAAGTAGATGGGGCCAATGGTGTTAAGTTCCAGAGTCTAAAGACCCAAGAACCAGGAGCTCTAATGTCCAAGGGCAGGGGGTGGGTCCCAGAGTGAATAGAATGAGGACAAATTCATCCTTCATCTGCCTTTTTGTTCTGTTTAGGTCCCTCAATGTATTGGATGACACCCACAGGTATTGGGGAGGACAGTCTGCTCTTACTCAGTTCAATTCAAATGTTAATCTCTTCCAGGAACACTTTCAGACAGACCCAGAAAGAATGTTTATCAGCTATCTGGGCATCCCTTAACTCAACTAAATAACTGTCACAGGCAGTTCTTGGTTATGAATGTGATAACTCAGAAGCTTAAAGGCATTAATTTTTAAAATACATAATTTAATATATGAATAATAGTTGATTATTTAATATGAGATATAAGAAATATTTAGATTTAGATATTACCAACTTTAATAGCAAGAGATTTTTTCTTCAAAATGTGTATTAGGTTGTGGTCTTGGTTTGAATGTGCTTATGTTAATTACAGTATCATTTTGATATTAAGTGGAAAGAAAAAGCATCAAGAATGCACATAGAAGCTGACCATGGACCAAAATCCTTTGCATTTTAGGGCAGAATCTGTACCAAAAGTGAAGTGAAGTAATTAACCAAAAGAAGCTAAGAGACCCCTACTGGCCCAGGCCTATCTGGTTAAAATCCAGCCTTCCAGATGATGGTATTTGTCTTTAGAACCTGCCAAGTCAACCATATGTGACTTCAGGGAAAGGGACTTGAAAAATAAAAGCAGGTTTCATTTATCACTCTATTAAGGCAAAGCTGGGTCACAACATATGAAGTGAATATATAATTTTTAAGTTAACTAAATTTGGGTGGATTTTTTTTAACTTGTGGGAGGCTGAAGTCAGAAGAAAAAAAAACAAAGTCTAGCCACTTTAATCTGTGACATCAGTATTTAGTTTAGTTTTTTGTTTTGTTTTTTGGTCATGTGGTTTCCTTCAAGTGTAAGAGAGTCA
>NW_017731792.1:1098998-1100246 GCF_001890085.2 Hipposideros armiger
ATTAAAGGGCAACACAAAAAATCTATTATTTGATTATACGGAGTAGGGACACTGAAAAAACACACAAACCTGTTAAAATTGTCATTGCATAAAAAAAAGATAAAGCATTTTTTCCACCACAAAAGTTGGAATGTCATAACTAAGAAAGACAGGGAGATCTTTCAAGTGAATATATTTAGCTTTGTGAGTAACTCATTTCATAATCATCATTTGCCCTACGTTTCCACCTATCCGTGGAATTTCATCAGTGAGCATTAATAGTATGTGAACCACCACTAGGCAGCAGCTATATCAAAGCCAATGTTCTTGGTATTTTTCTGCCAAAACACAGACAACATGTTTGAATCTTCCATGAATGTTCCTGGAACACCTTGAACTCCACATTCTTCTCTAGTCTACAAGAAAGTATGGGGAAGAAGTAAATGAGAATAATGATGTAACTTAAGGCTGCAATGTTTTTAAAATAATGAAACATTAGCAAAAAATATTGCTACATTACTTGAGGTATTTGTTTTTTATTAATTTAATGAATTAATCAATTAATTAATTTCAGTTGCCAGTGACAGAAACACAGCTAAAGCTGGTTCCCATGATTAAAACAGCAGTAAGGCTGCCATCATTCTGGTGTGTGATGATTAATTTTATGTGTCAACTTGACTAGGCCACAGGGTATCCAGATGTTTGGTCAAACATTATCCTGGCTGTTTCTGTGAAGATGTTTTTTGGATGAGTTTACTATTCATATCAATAGGCAGAATAAAGCAGATTGCATTCCCTAATGTGGTGGGCCTCAATCAGTCAGCTGAGGGCCTGAATAGAACAAAAAGGCTGAGCAGGAGGGAATTCCTCCTGACTGACTGCTCTAGAACTGGGATTTTTTTTTTTTCCTGCCTTTAGACTCATTGAAACATGGTCTCTTTTCCTGGGTCTTAAGCCTGGGGCCTTTGGACTGGAGCTACACTGTTGACAGTTCTGGTTCTCAGGCCTCCAGCTCAGATGGAACTACACTTTTAGTTTCCTGGGTTTACCAGTTACCAATCCTGGGACTTGTCAGTCTCCCATTCCTTATAATCTCCCCCTCTCTCTCTCCATATATATATATATAATGTTCTGATTATCTGGAAAACCCTGATGAATTAATAAATGCTGACTTCATTTTTAGGGATTAAGGCAGTCATTTTCATGTTATGTGGTAAAAATGGCCTTTGATAGTTCCAGGGTTGTTTTCTACCAGTGCGGCAATCTAGC
>NW_017731792.1:1102496-1105452 GCF_001890085.2 Hipposideros armiger
ACAATAATTAGCCACTTGATTTCATCTTTACTGTTGCAAACATTCTGTAATGGTATGATCATTCCCATTTTAGAAGGGATTAAACTAAGCCTAAAAGAGATCAAATTACATGGGTAAGCCTTATCTCTAGTAAATGGGAGAGCAGAGATTTGAATCTACATCTAACACCAAATTAGATGTCCTTTAGTCACATTATTTAGTTTCCTAATACTACATCCTTGAGATAATAGAGTGTAAAAGTCATGTAAAATGATAGGGGAATGCTAGAAAAAGTAAAAGAAAAAACTATGTCTTAAGATACTTGGAATCTTACATTCATTAGAAATAGCAAAAAAAAAAGAAAAATCAGGGAGATGACCAAAATCAAAAAGAGTAATATATGTATCTGTATATATGTGTAATATATGCATCTATACTTGTACCTGGAAAAGTACTGATAGAAAGTGGGTAAAACGTGAGACAGTATACAGAAGTTCTTTTACCTAGAACTAACAGGATATGTCACAAAAATAAAAAGTTTTAAGCTATAACAAAATGTAATGTTCACTAGTGAATGAAAAATTATTGTCTTTAATCTCTGAGATGTTCAATACAAGACTGGGCCATAACAAAAAATATATGTCAACATCTCTGTTAGGTTTACCTGTTAATTACTATAAATCTGACTCGAAATGTGCAACTATATTATTCAATTAAAAAAACTATACTTTTTTTTCTGGAGGAAGAATATTATACAAGACACCTGTCAAAACAGGTTTATCAAATGATACATTTGATATGTATCAAATGCAACAGATTGCATGTGATTTGCATTTCTCTTAGTGTCAAAATAATGAGAAAAATTTAGTTTGATTTTGTAAGTGGATCAACTGTTTTACAAACAGTTGATTATCTACTGTATCAAATTTTATACATTAGGCACTAAGAAGTTTCATCAAGCATCTTATTGGTCTCCTTGATAGATAAATTACTTTTCCCTTAAATTTTCTGAACTTTATATAAATATGCAGGTATTTCTCACTATCAAAACTAAATTGTATAATATTTTATTGGTGTACAGATGACATCGTAAGCGTCTCTATATGATATATAGTTAACAGAACAATAGGTCAATTATTAAATTATTAAAATTAACGTTACTCTTACTAGGGTGTGTTCATTTTAGTTAAATGTAACTGGAAATTAATTGCTAAAGGTTTTAGGTGACACTTATTTTTGATCTATAGCTTTTGTCTCTTGAACTTACCATATACCAGGTAGTGTGAAACTGCTTTACATAATTTTTATTGAACCCTATCTTACATACAATAAAATTATTACCTTTCCTCAACAATTTGTTTCATTGTACATGTGTATACACTGGATAAATTCTCTTGTATGCATAATTCTGTATAAACACCACGCAAATCAAGATATTTAAACTTCCGTGACCCGAGAAGTTTTCTTTATAACTTCAATGCTAATATCCCACCCCGATGTTTAACATTATTCTGACTACTATTAACATAGATTAGTCTGGTCTGGTCTTAAATTTTATACAAACGGAATCATGCAGTGTGTGCTATCTTGTAACTGAATTGGCTTTTGCTCAACATAAAGACTATGAGACTCATCCATATAGTGTATATTAAAAGTTCCTTCCCTAATGCTAAGTGATGTTACACATTTTTTCATATGCCTGTTGGCCATCTGTATGTCCTCTTTGGAGAAATGTCTCTTCATATCCTCTGCCCATTTTTTAATTGGGTTGTTTGTTTNTTTCCATGTGTATGTGTTCTATGTCTCCATGACAATAAAACCTAGTTGAGAACAAGGAATGTCATATACATCTTTGCTTTGAAAGCAAGCATAGTGATTATGGAGAGCCTGATATTGAAGCAAGATTTTCTGGGTTCTTATATCATGGCTCCATCACTTTCTAAATTTGCAATTTAAGGGATGTTTTATTCTGCCAATGCCTCAGTTTCTTTATCTGTAAAAAATGATAATAGGTCATCTTCCATAGCGTTATTTTCAATAGTTTACTGCATTACTATTTATTACCATACCTAGTATATTGTTGATTTAAGAGAAAATAATAATGAAGGGACAAAGATCAGTTATTGAAACCAGTGGGCTATTGTAATCTATTTATTAAAGAACAAAGAAGAGAGGCAATGGGTCATTACAGGGGCAATAAAACAAAATAGTTAAGATCACTTCTCTCCAAATATAAGACCCTGGCCAAGATGCCAACATTCTCAACTCCTCTAAACTTTATTTTCTTCTGTAAAATCGTGAGAATAATACAAACAGGTTAATAAATGTGTTATGATGCATAAATGTATGTGTGCGTGGCGGGGGGATAGCTGGGCACAATGCCTGGAACATTACAAACATACATGTGGTACCTATTAGCTAAGATTAACATTCTTTAGTTAATGATTTTTCAACACTGAGATTATTGATTTATGGTTTTGTCATCATTTAGAGGATGTAGTAGTTGACCTAATTGTGTGTCAATTGCAACGTTGCTTTCAATGTGTTCATGTTAGCCTCAATGGCATGCACAATAGATTGAAAGGTAAAATTATGAAAATAAGCTGTTTGCATTTCCATATATACAGCTAGTTAATTATTTCATGAGTATGCAAGACAGATATGTTATAGTACTGAGTGCATAAATAAGTTATAAAACACATATAAATAGAAAAACATCATCCTTCATAGATGAAATGCACACCTTAGATTATGGGAATTTAATATTTTTAAAGCATTAATTTAAATTTAAATTATACCATTTCTATTTATTTTTTCCTTCTGTGAAAAACAAATAAGAATGCTGAAACTGTTAACCTGAATATAGGGGATAAAGTAAGTCTCATTATATACATGCATTATGCAATAGTTATTTCAAGTAAATGTAAAAATTATTTTTTTCATGAAAACCATATCTATTAAGTTTCTTCTTTAATTT
>NW_017731792.1:1108022-1118794 GCF_001890085.2 Hipposideros armiger
AGGTTTATATAAAACAAAGCTCTTAAACACTAACCTATAGAGCTTCTCCTAACCTCAAAGCAAAATCAAGTTCTGGAGAGTAGAAATAAAATTTCTGGAGTTCCATAGAACACAACATAAAGTAGTTGTACTAATTGGCCTCTCTTTAGTCACAAACACACAAAGTTTTTGTTTTTATTTTTACAGCAAAACACCCCCCAACATGGTTATGGCTTGTGGTATTTAATTAGTAAATTATTTAAGAAAGAGAGAAGATTTTGTTGGCTAAATTGCTAAGCAGTGCATTTTAAAAAATTATTTGCATGCATGCAATTTTTAAGTAATAAAATTTCCAACTTTAAATTCCAGCAGGCCAAAAATAGATGAGAATGCCTCTTATCATATTTTAAGTTGAGAAAATAAATTAATGAAAGACTGCCTTGTTCAATCTTGATAAAGAACTAGTAAATTTGGAAAGCAATGTATACAATTTCTTTTTACGATGATTTCTTTTACAATTAACTGGCTGATTTGGTTGAAATCTGTAATCTCTCAGGAGATGGACAGAATAGGTGTGCCCTGTTGCCCTTCCATGGTCTTTAGTTCACCCTCAGCAGTAGAGAGTTCCATAACCATAGAATTATTTTTGCTGATAATTCTTTGATGATCAATTCACTTTTAGTAAACAACAAAACATTGTCAATCATAAAGTGCACATTGAAACTTCAGCTATAACCAGGAAAAGCACGTGAAAGCATAATGGAATTCTGACCACGCTCATAAAGCTACCCACTCACTAACATGGTATGGCCAATATTGTCGGAAGCAGTAGTTGTCCTTCCAGCTCTTTTTTCTTTTCATGGCATCAGATCAATATCTGCACCATAATAATCTCTTGACAGGAGAGAGGTAGTCTGTTTGCATCAATACTATAAGAGGTTTCTTTGATATAAATAATCATTTTTCTCTTGAGATTTGCCTTTTTAAAATTCTTGATTATGATGAAATGGTCATTGCATCTTTCATAACTATTTCTAAGATATTGGCCAACTAAAAAGTCCTTCAGAAAGCAAATGGTTGAATGTGTTATGGTGCAAGAATACAGGGGCAATAGAGATACTGAAATAATGACAAATTAAGGTTGTTTTAATAGAAGAAAGGAGTATACAGCAAAGGCTACTGAATCTTTTAAGACAGTGGAAATATCAGCATTAAAGGACTTTAACTTTGTTAAAAGAAAATACCACAAAGCTTTAGAAACTGTCTCATGTTGACTAATATAGCTAGAGAAAAGATTATTTTAGATTAACTACAAAATGGGAAAACGTTTATAGGCTACTTAAGCACATGAACAAAAATAGTTCTTTAACTCCAGTAGAGATGCAGTACAAGTCTTTTAAATGACAAAATATGTTTAAAGTGAATATAATTGTGTTGTTTCCTATGTCTTTAATAGAATACATTTGTCACTCTTAACCTGTCACTTTGATATTTAATGCCATAAATTTCTAGAAAACAATGATTAAAAGGAAATACATTAAATATAGTATTTAAGAGATAACTCTATTACTGTTACTGTTTTATGCATTAATTTGCTATAGCAGCTTTCTATTTTGTTTTTAACGAAAAGTAAAAGGGAGTAATTCTAGAGGAGAAAAAAAATCATCTGTAACCTGAAAACTACCAAAAAGTGCATGCTATGAGTTTTCCCTTTTCAGAAAAATGACCACATAGGAGTTCAGCCTACAGTTTTAGGACTTATCCTTGACTGTTTCTTTTCTTCATGCACCAAACTATCAGCATATTCAGCTGGCTGTACCTTCAAATAATATCCCCAATCTAGTGGATTTCTGGCTCCCTCCAAGGCCACCCACCACTGTAGGCTTAGCCACCAACTCCTGCTGATTGGATTTCCTGCTTCCACTCTTACCCGCCAGCACAAAATGCTCTCCACATCTCTCCCAGTAACCCTTACAGAATGTACATCATATTAGGTGACTCTTTAGATCTGAAACCCTAAGGGCTTTCATTCTGGAGTTTCCATTTTTTCTGGAAATGGCCAGAAAGTACATATTTTAGTCTTTGTGGTCTACATAGTCCCTGCTGCATATTCTTTTTGTTTGTTTTTCATGTTTTATTAATGAACGTTTAAAATGTAAAAAAAGAAAATTACTAGTCCATCAGCCACACAAAGCAGTCTGTGGACTGGCTTTGGCCTAAGACCTGTGGTTAGCACACCCCGAAATCTAAGTCTGGACTTTGGTCAGAAGGCCCCATGCAACACAGCACCTGCCCTGTCGTCATCATCTTTGTGGTTTCTCATCATCCCTGCCCTCAAACTACATCACCCTCTCCCTCACTTTTCCTTGATCCAACAAAGCTTACAATTCAATAAAGCTTTTGCACTTAATGCTGACTATAGTATTTTACTTCCAGATATTCACATGACTGACACTTGCACATCCTTCAAGTTTGTTCAGATATAATGCCTAAGAATGGCCTACCTATCTTGTGTACTCTGTCTTAAACAATACTTCTGGTTGTTATCTGTTAACTTGCCCTGATCTATTTTCCTTCAAAGCTCTTATTTTTAAGTAAACTTTTTATATAAACTATTTAGTGAAGTTTAACACATGTACAGAAAAGTATGCAATTTAGAACTGTATATATGGCTAGATACAATTTAACTAAATTAACAAAGCCATGTAAACAACACCCAGGTCAGGAGACAAAATTTCATAAGCACCCCATAATCTCCATGCCCCTTCCAGTCACTGCTTTCTACAAAGCAGTCATATTCCTAACTTATAACCCCAAAATTAATTTGACTTGTTTTGACATTATATACATGGAGTTGTACAGTATGTACTTTTTAGCTTCTAGCTTTTTCCAATCAGTGTTTGTAAAAGTTATTCATATTGCTGTGCATAGTTGTAGGTTGTTTATCTATTGCTTTATGCTACTACATTGCATGAATGAATACATTCTATGTAGATCACACTTTATCCATTGATTGATGAATACTGATTGGATCATTTCTATTTTCAGGTAATTCAAATAGGGCTTCAATGAACTTTTGCACATGCCTTAGTGAACTTATATGTGCATTTCTGTTGGGAGTACACCAAGGAATATAAGAACTGGGTCTGGGGCACATATATATTCAGCTTTATTGGGTACTGTCAGATTGTCTCCAAAGCTGTCATAACAACTTATACTCCCTAGTGGTATGTGGGTTACTTCACATCTCTGACAATACTTGGAGTTATCTGTCATTTTCTTTTTAGCCAGACTGGTGGGTGTTTAGAAGTACTGAATTTTGATTTGCCTTTGTAATTTCCTGATGACTAATGAAGTGAAATATCTTTTCACATATTTATTGGCCATTTGTATATCCTCTTTGTTAAACCTTTATTCTTATTACTGATCGGCTTAATCTGTCAGCTTCTGAGAGAGGTATATTAAAATCTCACACTAAATTTGTGAGTTTGCCCATTTATTGTGATGGTTCTCTCAGTTTTGGCTTTATATATTTTGAAGCTTTGTTTTAGGTTCATACTATTTGTTTTGAGTTGTATCTTTTTGCTCAATTATTCCTTTGTGACTGTCCTCATTAACATTTTCAAAACTTTAAACTTTGTTTTGCTTGATGCTAATATTGCTTCATCAGCTTATTTTTTATTTTGTTTTGCTTGTTGTTAATGGTGGTAATAGACAAATAACATAAAATTTACCTTCTTAACCATTTATAAGTTCAGTAGTGTAAAGTATATTTACATTGTTTTGCAACAAATCTCCATAACTTTTTCATCTTGAGAAACTTAAACTCCATATCCATTGAACAACAACTCCCCATTTCCCCTGCCCCGTTTTTGTTTTGTTAGTATTTGCTTTGCATGAATTTTTAAATTACATGTATTGGGGTAACATTGATTAATAACATCATGTTTCAAGTGTACAATTCTATAATACATCATCTGTATATTCCACAGTGTGCTCACCACCCAGAGTCGAGTCCCCCTCCATCACCATATATTTGATCTCTTTAAGCCTCATCATCTTCCCGTCACCCTCCTTTCTCTCTGGTAATCCTGGGTCTTTGAGTTTGTTTTGCTTGTTCATTTATTGCTATCTGTTTTATGTCCCACCTATGAGTAAAACCCTATAGTTCTTGTCCATTTCTCTCTGACTTAATATCTTAGTATGATACTCTCCAGATCCATCCATATTGTTGCAAATGACAATATTTCACATTTTTAATGACTGAATCATATTCCATTATGTATATATACCACACCTTCTTTATCCAATCATCCATCAAAGGACACTTTTGTTGTTTCCATATCTTGACTATTGTGAGTGATGGTGCAATGAACATAGGGGTACATATATCTTTACAAATAATATTTTTAAAATTTGGGTGTAGATGCCCAAAAGAATGATTGCTGGTGCATATGGCAATTCTATTCTTATTTTTTGAGGAAACTCCATACTGTTTCCCATCATGACTCTCCCAATTTACATCCCTGCTATCAGTGTATGAGGAATCCTCTTTCTCCACAACTTCTCCAACACTTGTTATTTCTTGTTTTCTTGATAACAGACATTCTAATAGGTGTGAGGTGGTATTTTACTGTGGTTTTGAATTGTGTCTCGTTTATAGCCAGTGCAGTTTAGCATCTTTTCATGTATCTGTTGACCATCTGTATATCTTCTTTGGAAAGAATCTATTCAGGTCCCCTGCCCATTCTTTAACTGGATCGTTTGTTTTTTATTGTTGAGTTGTATGAGTATTTATATATTTTGGGTATTAACCATTTATCGGAGGTATTATTTGCAAATATCTTCTCCCATTCTGTTGGCTGCCTTTTTGATTTATTAATGGTTTCTTTCACTGTGCAGACACTTGTTAGTTTAATGTAGTCCCATTCATTTATTATTGCTTTTGTTTCCCTTGTCTTTGGGGTCAAGTTCACAAAAGAACACTCTAAGACCATAACACTCTAAATCCATAAGTTTACTATCTATGTTTTCTTCTATGTAATATATTGTTTCAGGTCTTATATTTAAGTGTTTAATCCATTTTTAGTTAACCTTTGTTTATGGTATCAGGAAGCAGTCTAGTTTTATTCTTTTGCATGTGGCTTTCCAATTTTCTCAACAAAATTTATTGAAGAGGCTTTCATTTCTCCATTGTGTGTTTTCAGCTCCATTGTCAAAAATTAGTTGCTCATATATGTGTGGGTTTATTTCTGCACCCTCAAGTATGTTCCATTGTTCTGTGTGTTCGTTTTACTGCCAGTACCATACATACTGTTTTGATTATTGTAGTTTAATACAATCCCCATCAAAATCCAAATCATATTTTCACAGAAATAGAACAAAATTGCTCAGATTTGTATAGAACCACAGAAGACCCCAAACAGTAAAAACGATTCCAAGGGGGGGAAAAAAAAAGCTGGTGGTATCACATTCCTTGTCTTCAAAACCCTTAATGACATATTATATACTTATTAACTTATCTCATATTTGTCTGTCACAGCTCACTAAATTATAAACTCTCTGTGTGTATAGTCTTTGACTATCATGTTCATTATCATGTTCAAAAAGGGAAAGTGGCATTTATAGGTTCTCAATGAGTATTTATTAACTATAGGAAAGCATTAGTTTATTAATCTATTAATTAGTTTAATGCTGGATGTGATTTTAATTTACTATTATAACTTTAATATTGAGATTATTTTAATTACTACATACCAAAATATAGACTTGCTTAATCTAAATATCAAAAACTAAGTTCTGAGGCATAAAATAATTTCTAATGACTCTAATCTAGTGGTGAAGTACAATGTCAGCAATTTAATCATAAATTATTCCAGAAAAAAAGAAGTATGTATATATATATATGGAATATGTGGTGAAATATTAAGTACTGGTCATTCTTCACAAAAATTTATGGCCATACATGGTATGAGTCTTTTGTGGCTTTAATTTTTTTCAAAATAGTAAGTTCAGAGAAACCTGAGCTGGCCTCTGTGGAGATAGAGTAAATTTTTGGTGGCGTTATATCAGCTAGTTGCCTCTTCTGCTAACTGATTAAGTTAAAGTTAACCCATAATATGTTGTCCACACTAGGGTACTTCTGAGAGTGACAGATAGAGAAATTATTATTTATGTGTATTGTTCATATTTATTTTATCATACTGTTATTTATGAAATACACTTTTAGAATTTTTGAATAATAAAACTCTAAAAAAAACATTTATCCACATATGTGAAGCAAATGAAATAAAAATGATCTATGATTGTATTACTTATCTAAATTTTAAAAAATAACAGAAGAAATAGTCTTGGTGCATTTTCACATACTTTAATTCATTCATTAGCTCTCTCTCTAAAATCATGTTTATGGTACCTTTCTAAGGAATATTTTTTTCAACATTGTTTCCTAATTTTAATTTATTTACCAAAATAGCCTTCAATATACTCTTAACTTGTATTTCAAAATTAACAAATCAAATATAAAATTGTTGATATCTTTGATGACTCTTCTCTGTAGACTATTAATTTGTAACTGAGAAAATCCATTCTCTACAAGTCTGTGGTAGACTCAAACTTCACTAAATGGAAAATGATCTCAGTACTATTTTTCCTATTGAAATATGTTAATATTTATATCCAAATAAGTTAACAGGCACTGTCCTTTTCTATCATGTAGAAGCTTTCCTATGAAAATATTTTTATGTAACAAAATTCAATAAATATTACTTCAGTGTATGAGTTTGAATGTTTTGCCAAACTTAGATGTCAGAAAAATCAGAAAACTTGTCAAAGTTTTCTATTCAGGTAAATAATTTATCCAGTTAAAAATTGGAGCTCCATCACACAATTCTTTCCATAAGATATTCTAAAGAACATTTACAGAATTTCAAAATAAAATGTTACTCATTGTTTTATCTTCCATTTTTTAACCTTTTCTATTCCCCATAGTTTTGTAAATCTACATTTATATATCTTTTCCTCTTTGCAATCTTTATTCTTAGAAACTGTAATTCATTAAAAGCTCCAAAAGTTGGTTTATTTGATCTTGTGCTAATTGAATTATTTTAATAAAGAATCCAAGGGTTTTCTTTTTAAACAAAATGTAACCAAATTTTGGAGAACTAGTTTATAGGAAGATGCAATATTATTTTAGAACACCTACTCTGTTTTACAAAGTAATTTGTCAATGGCTCATGTATTTCTAACATCTGATTAATGAAGAGCACAGAAAGACAATGTGCATACTGCCAGACTTTTATCTCTAAGATTCATAGTTCAATATCTCTGTGTATATATACAAAAATTTAGGCTTAGACAATAGTTTCTATTACATTCTAAGTGCATTTCTATTTTATTGATTATTTAGTTAATCGTTTTTATCATGATATAAAAAATAATTCCTATTATCATCATCATAGCAAATAATTTTACCTTACATACTGAATTATTTAACTGACTTTCTATTTAAATTAATAATACTGTTAGATTTGTTTTTGAAATTCAACTGAAGGAACGTGTAAAATGTTTACTTACAAGTAAACCCCAGTTTTTCTCCTTCCTTCACTCTACAGACTTTCTACTGCTGTGTATTAAAATAATAGTAGTGGTAGTAATGATATAATTTAACATTTACTTAGAGATTGCTATTTATTAAACTCTATTTTAGGTGATTTATATACACCTATTTGTTTAATTCTACAACAGCATGAGGTAGGATGTGCTTTCTGACCTGTTTATGGATGAGGAAAGTGAAGCCAGAGAGGTTATGTAACCAGCCCAAGTTTACAACTATTCAGTGACATAACCACAGTTTATTCCAGGTTATCTGATTACAGGATTTGTGTTATTAAGTACTATGATATGTTTTGTGCATGTGCCAGCATATGTGTTTATGAGAGAGAGTGTGTGTGTGTGTGTATGTGTGTGTGTGTGTGTGTGTGTGTTAAGGTGTGTGTTTTAATGGTAGATGCAGAGAAGTAGGACAGAGGGGTAATTTTACACCCTGAATTCAGGTTTAATTTCTTGTAGTGATTCTTATTTGCTTGTTAATAATGTCATTTACTTTGCTTTGTTTCCACATATCTAAAAATAAAATATCTCACATGGCAGGGTTACACACTTTGCAATATACCTCCTACATATGAAATGAGTATCCCCATGCTTGATAAGCATTTGAACCTAATAATGCCAACAATCTCTGTCTTTTGCCAGATTTTGTTATGCATTACATAAGACACACTTCTTCACGTCAAAACCCTGGCCCTTCCCTCAACCACCAAAGAGTTATGAAGGAAGGGCTTTCCTTTGAAAGAAAGTGAGATCATTGTTGATTTAAAGCTAGTGAGGAGTGGAAGTAGGATAGTGTACATTTAATAATCTTCCATTCCAAACATTTTATTTTGTCTAAATTCTGTAAATGTGATAGAATACTACTACTTGTTTAATAAAAATTACTTTCTTTCATAAGAAAAAAAGGCTTCAAAGCAATATTCAGCTTTAAAAATTATAAATTTATCTTAAACAAAGTTTTATACAACCTCTCCTTAAATAGTTCAACATGAAATATAATGTGGAAATAATTCTAATGTGATGTATGCAATTATATACAAAATAACACCAATTTGGATTGGTGTTGGGGTCCTCAAATTTTACCTTCTTTAAATGGTTCCAATTTTTTTTAATGTAGTAAACTCAGATAATTATTGTCAATAAATTAAAAATAGTCTTTAAAACCTAACTTATGATAAAAGGCTAATGTTCAAGTTTCTATACAGAAAGACTTGTATGTAGACAGATACGCAGTCTGTTATAATTATGGTTGAAGATAACAATTTTACCCTAATAGAGTAACTAAGCCCCACAATGCAGTATCACCATAAATAAAAGAGGATCCATCAATTAGTATGTTTTAATAAGAGAGTACAAATTAAAAACACAAGATTAAATGGAACTCAGAAAATTACTTAGGAAAACTCACTTGTTTAATAATCACAAGCCAAAGAGTCTGGCAAACCCAATATTTTCAAGTATTAATATATTAAATATTACAAAAATTAATATAAAATACCACTTAGAAACTAAAGATATTATTATACCATAGAAAATTGTCTTTTTAATGTAATATCTGTTACTGTTTTACTGCTCTCTCTTGTTACTGTAAATACATTTTACAAACCTTGTCTTATCAGTTTTCACAATGTCAAGGACTATAGTTGCAGTGAAACGATGATGTCAAAAATCTCAAATGCTTTTTGAAGTTATTCTTTCAATTCGATTTTAAACTTTCAGAATTAAAAGCAAAGCAAACGATTGTTTAAATATGCTTTCCAAAACACGATGAATCATGGAATTCAGACTCCTTATTTTTTGACCACCAGGGCTTTAACTTGTCTTATTCCTGCTGCCTGAGATGGCCTTTCCCTCAAACTTCTATCCTCTTCACATGTTAGGCCTCAGCTTCGATATCACCTTGCCAACACCACTCTGCCTTGCTGCACTATCTGGAATAAGTCCCAATTCTCAAACTGAATTGTTACTTTAGACCCTGGCATAATCTCTTAAATGCCAATTTCTTTCAAAATACTTGTTTTTAATCTTTTTTTTCTGTGTGTTTTCCCCCACTAGAATATAAGTACTCTAGAAGAGTTGCACAATAATATTCCATTAACAACCAAGCAACAAAAAGTCCCCAATGGACTAATATAAACCTGGAACAAAATAACTACCACTTTAAGTGTTTACTGAAAATAATTTTTTTAAAATGTACCTGGAAAGGATAGAGAGGGAAATCTTATCAGTACTATAAGACAGAGGAAGAAAAACTTCTATAATTTGCCCATTAGTTTATGATGTAATTAGCCTTATCCACAGGAATTTTTTTTTTTCTATTTTAGAAAAATTGACCCTGGGACTGAAATGTGAGTTGTAAATATTTTTTGCAGCATGGCATTTTAATTACTTTCATGGTATTTTTCCAGGAAGACAAATTTTCAAAAGTGCACACATGTTTACAAACTATTATTTTATACTTTCTATATTTTTTGTCATATTAGAAAGATATCTTCACATCTAATTTGTGACAGATTAGCCTTAATTGAAATATTGTATTATTAATTTCTGTGGGTGCAGAACTGAGAACAATGCCTGGTTCAAAGCCGGTACTTAATGTATCATTATTGGATAGATGAACAAGTGAATAAATGAGTGAATGAATGCAAGGCTTCTCAACTATTCTCCCCTTTTATAATGGATCTGTCTTTTTGCTAATAGTTTAATTTTCCTGAAGCATATACTGATTAAGCTTTTATGAGAAACAATCAACCTAAAACCTTTGATCTCAATGGTATAGAATCCAGGGTCTTTGTGCCTTGTCGGTAGGCCTTTTATGATCTGTCCCCTAACCTTTCCATAACCTATACAGTTGTTGCTGAACTACATTATTTGAAAATTACCCAACAGGTCTCATATTTTTCTATCTTTAGTATTTATTAATTCTGATTTCCTCTTTCTTTACTTTGCATTTCTCTTCTGAATCTTACCATTTGCAAAGTCCTATCGAACCTATCGAGTTCGTTGACTCCATCTCACTACTTTTTCCTGACCACTTCCCTCACTGAATCTCTTGAAAGAGCCACAGTGTTATCGGAATTTATCATATTCTGCCTTAAATTATACTTATATGTGGACAAGAGCCAATTGATTTCCTACATTGGTAAACTCTCCCAGAACAGAGATTTGTATTTATTATTCTT
>NW_017731792.1:1123619-1125745 GCF_001890085.2 Hipposideros armiger
GAGTATATGCATAATAACATGAAATTAAGTTTATTTTACATAATTTTAACTTACATATACTGAAATTATACAAACTTCTGTTTCATTCATCTTCTGCCTCCTCGTTCTAAAGGCATTAAATACTTTAAGTGTTAATTTTCAAATTTTCTAAAATGTCTGCTATATTTTATAACATGTCTAATCACTCAGAAATCATTGTGAGTACCCCAAATAGACTGAAAGTACAGTGCAAATGGTTTGTGTAGGATGGGGGCTAGTTGCAGGTTCTGCACTACTCAGAAATGTAGAGAACTCCCAGAGAAAATCTAGCTCTTTCAGTCTTTGGAGTTACACTCAGAACCCAGGTATAGTGAAGAAGTCACTGGAATAATTGTCTTCTTATTATAGTCATTTGATTAAATCAATGAGAAACTAAATTTTATTTGATCTATGTAATATCCTTTTTTTGTAGCTGTTATTATAGTGTGCTAAGAAATATTTACAAAATGTGTTCTATGAAGCCTTAGCATTGTGCAAAAATGCCCCTGGTGCTACCAAGGGGCCAGAGTGGGCTTGGCAGCTGGAGGTATAAAATTTGAAGACCTTATCAAACTGCATTGATAATTTGAGGAAAAGTTTCAATTGACATGCTTTATATAATGATGTTAAGCTTAGTTTTTTATTGTGAAAAAAATAGATGAATATGTGGCTTATTATTTTTAAATTTTGAAAACTGTCCTATTCATTTTTTTTTTCTTAAAGTTACATTTTCCCTAAACCCCAAAGGGGTATAAAAGTTTATTTTTATGTACTTCTTAATTTTTATTTTGTTTAGAAATATGTATGTATCATATAAGCACATTATTTTCAAATTTTAAATTATGTTTAGGTTTTTATAATTATCTTTTTCCTCATGATGTTATTTACTTGCTATTTAATATAGATCATTTTAGAAGTGCTATTTTATTTTATTTATTAATTTTTTTTTCCCCCGCCACCAGCCGCCTGCCTGGGCTGCACTCCGGTGGGCCCCATCCCGCCCCCATCCCGCCCCAGTTCTAGAAGTACTATTTTAAAATATCATTTTTACATATTTATTTCCACTTATTCAGTAGTTCATAAGCAAGTTTGGTTGTGAGAAGCAAGTCATTTCTGTTTTCTATAAATTAAGTACATCTGTCATACATTCATGTATTCCTCAGAGATTCAAGGGAAGATGTTTAGGTGTGTGAAACAAACTATAGCTATTTCTACCTATTTCTGTACCTATTTCCTGATAGGTATACTCTCTGTGCAGCACTAAATATAGAACTAAGAGCTATGAATAATTAAGATAAGGTCTTCAACTTTGAAGAGGCCTAACCTAATAGGAATAATATCAGTACCTAAAATATGTTAAGATTTTGCATTACATTATCACAATATTATCCATCTCTCCTTTGTAAAAGCATAGATGCAAAATTTGTGAACCTATGGAAAAATGGTATGGTATAATATTCTGAGAGCTAAAATTGCTGTAGACTCCAAAATAACCTTCAGCCTATATAGTTCTTAATTGTCTTGGGTCTATTTACCATGTTATTAAACACCATATTTTTGAAGTGTCATTGAAGGAAAATGAATAGTGCACTTCCTTGTTAGGACTCTGGTCAAATGACATAAAAAATTATAGGTGTAGGTGATTTTTTGTTTCCTATGTGAAGTATATAAGCTAGAGCTATGATGGTATGATTTCTGAGAGTTAAGTTTTAAATCAGAAGTAGGCTGCTTCCAAAACTTAAATTTACGATATCAAGATTTATTTTTCAGAATTCATCACAAACATAAGTATAATCTGTGGCATTATGAATTGTTCTTATGTTCTGTACTTTAATAAAGCCTTTGCTTTTGATGTGGCATTGATCAATAACTCTATCCTATAGGAAAATGGGAACATCATTCACTAGAAACAGTTGAAATTGCCAGTACCTGTGATTGACAAAGGACAAGACACAAGGGTGAGTAGTGGTTACATTTTTCTTAAAATTGCATCCTTTATATAATATTTTTTCTTCTCCTTTTGAGGAAGAACAATACATTGCATCTGTATTTTGCATTCATTTCATTAACTATATATGAACTTTAACTTTCAGGCACTGCTCAACTTC
>NW_017731792.1:1127900-1133244 GCF_001890085.2 Hipposideros armiger
ATATTAAATAAATACATTTACCAGGTAAATTATTCAAAGCAACATTTACATTTTCAGGTATTGTTAATAGTTTTCTCATTTGTACTAATAAGACAAGGAAACAAAACACTGACAAAGAGACTCTTTTAGAAACCACCAATGAAGGAACCTTGTGTGGAAGCTAAGTAATACTACAGCCAAACTGTGGGGTAAAGTTCCCTAAGTATGCTAACGTACTCAGGCTGTACTTGTCAGAAGATGTTCGCTCACTTAAAAGCTTACGTGGGGTAGTACGAAGCAGAGGGACTGAGAGTCAAACATGGGTCTGACTCTAAAACCACAATACATTTTACTACACTATGATGTCTCTCTTTTGATGATAGAAAGGTGTCCGTCTCCGATAAGAGTAAATGAGTTGCATAATTTATAAATCTGAGGTTGTACTTCTTTATATATTGAATTTACCTTTGTGACATAAACCCAGCCTGTTTGTAGTACATATATGTCAACTTAACTAATTATTTTTATATCTACTGATGGATTGAATGTGCACACCTCTAAGACTCTGGGAAAATAATAAATTTTGATTTAGCATCTTTTTTCATCATCAATGTGTTTACTCAAGTTGAAGAAACACATAGTTTGTTTAAAAGGATGTAAGTGAGGCAGACTGTGTTTTCTTTGGGAAGTATTGAGGTTGAAGAAAGCAACCGTAAAAAAATATAGAAAATAGTTTCTGCATCTAACAGGGTTTATAATTGTATAATCAATCACATTAATGTAGCTAAAGCCTGGTATCCCTGCTTCCATTTAGATTAGATAAAATACTTCTAAATCCAGATCATAGATTCTCCCCTCAGTACCTTTGTGGCTGTTTGGATGTTAATTATCCACTTCATTCGGATAATTACCACCTAACTCATTTATGGTACAAGGTAAACTGTAACTTTTACCTCAAGGAAGCTTAAGTGGTTCTTTTATCATGGGCCAGGGAAGTTTGCTAAGTGGCTTAATTGTATCAGAGAAAATCACTAGAATAATAAGTGAATTCACGGAGAGGTAAACATTATCAGATGAGCAATACTTCAAAGGAAAAATTGCAATTCAGTTTAACATACTTCTTTCTTGCACTTTTCTAAAGCACTATTTGCCAAACTGGCAATCCTCAGATCACTGGGCCTGAGATATAATACATTAAAAAACAAAAAAAAGTCTTGTTCTCAAAAACATTTTGGGAATTCAGGGCAATTCCATGACAATTAGTAATACGTAACAGTCATACATGTAATGTATAATAGAAGTCTCAGGCTCAGAGAAGTTCTGCCTTAAAGAAAACTGTTGCATTTTGTTTCTCTAACTTATTTGACAATTGAATTATCACTGCTTTTAATGTTCCCAATAACTAGGTTTTGTACAATTTGTCTACAAGGGGCCAGATAATAAACATTTCAGGATTTATGAGCTATACGGTCTTTGTGGTAACTACTCAACTCTGCCTTTGTAGTACAAAAGTGATCATCTATAAACAAATGAGTGTGGCTGTGATCCAATAAAACTGTGCCAAAACATCCAGTGGCCTGGATTTGGCCTGGGTGCAGTAGTGTGTCAGCCCCTGCTAATAATATGCAGAGATGCTTTGGAAATCTTTATTCTTGAGATCCCTCTTTATTCATAAATACCAATTTCTCTAAAAGTTAAGTTTCAAGGACATAAGCCATCCTCTTTGCTGACCATCATTTGTGATAAGTATGTAGCAGTAAGGAAGGGCATGATGAAGGGGGAATCACATTTTACAGGGAAGTCAACTCTATTGACCTTGGTAATTGTGGCTGTCACACCAATATCAGTAGTATCTGTGCTAGCTACTGCATGGCTAAGAAAATGAATCACATACCCTTCCTGACCTCAATGAGCTTTATGGTCCACTGGGACTGATGGTGATAATTTTGCAGAGGGCAGGGAATGGAATTAGTGCACAAAAGAATACCATAAAATGTGTAATATTAATATCACATGAACAGTAAAATATTTTGCAAGGTGATTAAAAGGAAAAAAAAATGACTTTCATTACAGGTATCAGGCAAGGCTTCCTATAAGAGTTATTGCAGATAAGCTTGAAAATATTATATCTAGGCTTCAACAAGCAGTGTTACAGAAGAGACAATAATGANGTATATTTAAATCCTGCCTTTGTTTTAATATACATAGGCTTCATCTCTTCTCTTTGCACTTTTGGATTTTTTGGTTACATTTTCATAATACCATAAATATTCTATAAAACAATTTTTAAAATGGTGTGTTCTGTGTGCACTCTCTCAGCAGGAAAGTGTGATGAAGAGATGCACACTGTCGAACAACGCTGAAATAATTTCATGGAGTTACTGTAGCATGCTGAGTATTAGAAGGCCTTTTAGATTTCAAATTGGTGTTATAATGGTTTATAATATCCAAATGCTCTGAAGTGGCCATTCATTGAACATCTTGTTATGCAAAATAGTCACTAAGCTTTCTGCAAAGTCACAAATTAATCACTTTGGTCACAAACAAAATCCTGATCCCTTAGCAGCTTTTTCTAGGATTTATGCCTCTTTTTAAATGTTAAAACTTTTTTTTTAATCAAGATCATTTCTTCATTGCAACATTTTCATGCCCTTATCTTGAAAGAAAAAAATTACAATATTTTGATTAGATGAGTACTTAGGTTTAAGAAATGAGACTAATAGATAATTATAGAGACTTAGAATTTCTTTTCATAAAAAGGGATTTTTTTTGTCAAAGTTCACTGTTATTATTTTATACTAGTATTTTTTCTGAAGTGCAAATTTATTCTTCAGGTTGATAATATATTATGTTTCTACTCACTAAAAATAAATCAATTCTTTAAGAGCTTATATGAAAAACAAATGCAATATATAATAGTCTTTTGAGACTCTCTAGATTTTTATAAAGTAAGTATTCACAAAATCTATTCCGCTGGAACAGGGAAGAATTTATGTTATTGTCTCTAAAACATTGAAGTATGGTATTCAAAATAGTTCTACATTTAAATAACTTTTATCTCTTAGATTCAAGAAGGACTTTTCTATTACTGAGAAGTTCTTATTTTATCTTTTTGTTTTTCTTTTCCTTCTTAGTTAAATCCACTGAAAACGTTGACAATTGTGCCACACAGATCACTGCTATTCAGTCATTGCACACCCTGACCCCAGCATTCCTTCCCAGATCAGTCATCAAATTCCTTATTCACATGGAAATCCTCTACCAAATGACAGCCATTAATTCTTGAATAGAAGCCAGTATCTATTTTTTTTATTTAAAATTGCCTGGTTGCAAAGACATTTGAGAAATCATCAGGTCCAATGTATCAAATTTATTAATTAATGATTAGAGTATTGTTAGGCAAAGAACTTTGTGAAATGTCAAACAGCAAAGTGGGCTGACACCCTCCCTCATTTATTTTTATCTTTTTCTTTTTTTTTCTCCCTTGCCTTCCCTTCCTTTCTCTTTTCCTCCCCTCCCTTCCCCTTTCCTCCCCTTATTTTATTTTATTTTTTTTAAACTCTAGGCTCCTCCATTTTATCACTCTGCCTTATCATATTATGGCTTAAAGGTGGAGATTTTATGAAGTTGAATAAAGATGTTAGGGTGATGGTAAGAAAAAAGAAACAAATGAACAAAAAGTGGCATGACTTATTAGGAATTTGAGAACATGTCTTGAACAGAAATGTTGGAGGAAAAATATTAAATGGAGAAATAGTAAATTTTAAATTGAGGCTTCATAGTGTATGCAAAGCATCACTGTCTTAGCCTAAGCTAGCGATAGAACGGATTTGTCATTTACAGAGAATAGGAGAAGCTGTGAAGAAGGGATCTGGGGGAAGTTTGACATTGGCCATGTTAATTTTTAAATGAGTATAGGCATTCAAGTAAAATAAAAAACAAAAGGATGGAGGAATTTAGGCTGAAGATGCTAACTTTGGTGACATTTAATTCCATAAGGCTAGATATAAAGCGGTAAGGAAGCAGACAGATGTAGGAGGGAAATTCAAAAGTGCGTTGTCTTGGAATACAAACAATAAAATATATGAAGGGAGAAAAACCAACTATGCTTTTCACTAGTGCACCGTGTACATATGTCTGCTACTGGAAACTTAATGCTTTTATTTCTTAGGATGCACTGCATTTTTTCTTCTTTTGTATCTTTCAGTAAAGGAGGGTGGTAGGTGTTGGTGTTGGTAGTATTATCCTCTCTGTAGCGCTTACCTCCCTCTATATTCTAAAAGTCATTCACACTAGGTATAAATGAAAGTTCTCCTGTCACATTGTAAAACATCAAATCATCTTCTACTTCTTCCCATAGTGCCTAATGATATCTGTCAACCCTCTCTTCTTCCTTTCTTCCCTCCCTCCCTCCTTCCTTTCTTTCTTCCATCCATTAATAAACTTTAATAAAACAACTATATGATCTGACTTTTGTACACTTTTGTATCAAATAATGGTTGATATCATTAAGTAGCAAGTACATGCATTATTTAAATCATTATCTTTTCCTTAAAAACTTTTAGTATTCAGTTAATTAATTTTTCTACTATTCATACCTAGTTGAATTTTTTGTTTTTCTAGTTTGTTTTTTTAATAAAGAATTACCACTGGCAGTTGGTAGTCAGTTATACACATGTATACATAAACTCTTATGCAGCAAGATTGCATAATTTCACATTTTTACCTACTTATAGTTCTCTTGTGTTTACATTAGGTTCAAAATTCAAAGAATTGTAGATGACATTTTCAGAGACTAACATGCTTTTTTTTTTTGAAACATGCCATTTTTTAACATAATAAATCTCAAACAGCTTCATTACTCAGGTATTATCATAAGTGGTGTGGTTGCTCAATTAGATCACACTGTAGATCTGTCTATGGTTATATATTTAGTGACACAGTTAAGGGCTGAAATGCAGTTAAGCAATACAAGTATATCTTATTAATTAAATAGTATATTACTATGTAGAAGTCAATAATGATTAATATTTTATAAAGGAAACACTAGTTTTTTAGCGATTCTGGCATAAGTTTGAGTTCTTCTCATAACACATTTCCAAAGTGCTATGTGGAGTTGTGTGCTGTAATTAAGTCAAATATTTGCTTATATATTTGTTCTAGTTAATATTGGGGTAGTCCAGAGCAGTTACAAAATCTTGGGATTATTCTTGGTACTACACAGAACTCTTAAGGGGGTAACTGTTGAAGTATCATTCTAGAAAAAATTAGAGTTTTAAAAAATTTTAATATTCAAAATAAATAACCTCAGGAGTTGCTATTCACTTAAGATGTCACATTTATCCTACCTCTCAATTTTTGAAAA
>NW_017731792.1:1139854-1142491 GCF_001890085.2 Hipposideros armiger
TATAAAACTTTGGGGGATTTTCAGTGAACAAATCTGAAATATAACCCTGAGTCCACCATTTACTAGCTGTTTGGCTGTACTAAAGTCATTTAGCCACACAGGATATCAGCCTCCCTTTCATCATTTCTAAAATGAGGACAGTGATAATTGCCCTTCACACTGTGTAGGTTTGTTGCAAGACCCAAATGAGATGATGCTTTTAAAATGGCTTCATCAACAGCAAAACACTCTAAGGCCTCTCTCCCTCTCTCTCCCTCCCGTTTTTTTCTTTTCTCCCTTGCATATATTTTCACACATAAAACTCTCCCCATCAAACCTTTGGGATTATAAATGTCATCATAGAGATACATTCAGTGTCTTTTTGATAGGTTCTGTCACTCTGTTTTTTCTACTTAGACCAAATGGAATCACACTATTAGTTGCTGCTTCTTTAATGAATACATCTGTTTTTCACTTCAAAAGCTTTTCTGTCTGACCCCATACACTGAAAACCTGTCACATATAATTGGCTGTTACTCTGTTTGTCTGAACATTGAGTGTATATATAAACATTCTAAAAAAACTGGTATTCGGGGCGTTTTTGTCTTGGGATATATTTAATGGCTTGAATGACTTTTGAGTCACTAAGAATGAAAAGTGTTCCGCCTTACAAGGGAAATGAGGAGTTGTGAATCTTTGAAATGTGTAAGATCAAAAATATTTCTTTCCCTTCCCCACTTACTCTCCCTGTCTTGCATCTGTTTACACCTATCACATCAGTGAATTCCCAAAGAATTAATATTCACATATCAGGTCAGAAGTCCAAACCTAGCACTCATCACCACCAATTGAATAAAAATATTTGAAAATGATTGCATGTCCATTCTAGAAAAAAAGAAAATAAAAAAAATACATACATACATATTTATACATAATTTAAAAATACTTTTTGAAGCAATAGAGAATAATGAATTTATCAGAATTTGCATATTTATTTGTAACATGTTTGTAATGATTTTTTATATATACACCCCTGTTTATAATTATAAGTGCTTTCACATATGTGTTTAGACACTTTATAGGGAAAGTAACAGAGTACAACTCAAGTTAGCATAAACAAAAAGTAAGTTTATTGACTTATGAATCTGAAAGTCTAGAATTCCTCTTTAGGCTTCAAGACAGGACTCATGCAAGGGTTTAGTAACATTTGTACTTATCAGTTTTTATTTCATTGTTGATGGCTTCATTTTTAAGACAGGCTTCCCTCGTGATCTCAGTCTAACCCATCCACTCTTGATGTCCTATATGTTTCCAAATTCATATCCATAGTATTCCCAGTGAAGTCACTAATGCCCCTCTATTAGCCCAGCTTTGTCACATGCTTACCTCTAAACAACCCATCACTGTGGCAGTGCTTAACGACTTAGCTTGGGTTATAAAATCCACCTGTAGCATAAGGTCAGCATGTCCAGATCACAGAGGTCAAAACACTTGAAAACAGAAAGAAGGGTGCCAGAGTGACAATAAGTAAAGTGCATTCTATTTCCATAATAAGAGAACCAATGCTATGTATGCATACAGGTATATTTAATATCTGGATTCTAAGCCCTGAAAAAACAGGCATTCTCCCATGAATATAGGAAATAATTTTGTTGTCATGAACTACAGTTTGAACTACATGCAATTGCCACTTGGAGGGGTAAAAATGGCTAAACAAACAAACAAACAAACAAACAAATAAACAACAACAAAAATCAGTGACATTGTATGGTTTAACCACATGGAAAGCAGCTTTAATGGGAAACTGGCCACGATTCCTTCAGCTATTCCGAAGGTAATAATCAGTAGTGCATATAATATCATCTAGTGTTTAGTTAGTTTAATATATCTTTGCAGCAATAAATCTCATTAATTTTCCTAGAGGTGTGTATTTTCTTAATGTATTCCAATGATTTTATCAAGAATGGAACTTCTTAAAGTTAGATATTCAGTGGATACGTTATTGGAATATTTAAGGCTCAAGGCTGACCTAAAGATATAATTCCAAGGTAAAAATGATTTGGCTGTGTTCATGGCCTGGCATTGGATCCCTGATCATCTATGTGTGTATGCATGGAATGGACTCCTTTATTTCTGGGGAAGCATTTGCTCTCTTCATGAGTTTTCTGGGTTTGTTTCTTTGGGGTACTTTTGCATTAGTTCTCTCTGCACTCCTACAGGTGAATCATTGTGGCCAGGCCTTAGTGAAAAATATCTCTATTTAGATGTTTGTTAGAAATCAATACTATTTGATCTTAACTAACAAATACATATCAAAACTTGTTTTACAAAACATTATGTAAGGCATTTTGCCTCTTCATTTCTATAGACACACTAAGTGTACTGTGGTATCAGCCCGTGCCTTCCGGGAATTGGTGGGAATTACTGCCATCTGTGGAATGTTGGATTCTTTTAAGAAAAAGCTCCAGTAATTCATGTCACTGTTTCATCCAAAGGCAGGTTGATAAAGTGTTCATTACAACATAACTTCTAAGGACTTTATTGAGAAATATTTCTCCTTGCACCGATAGAAGGCTTAAAATAAGTTCTGTTTTTTTATCAATGTATTATTATTATTAAATATATATACCTGAAAATGATTGCATCTTCCCCCCCCCC
>NW_017731792.1:1143916-1146641 GCF_001890085.2 Hipposideros armiger
AAAAAATACATCATGACTTTTCTGACAACTCAATATTTCTATCAAGAATATTTCTAGATAACTTGAAACATTGAAGTCTGAAAATTTATCATAGTTATTAAGAATAACTAGTACATACTAAATCAAAGAACACTGGTAAGGTCTTTATTTCTCATAAGTAGGCTATTTTAATTTTAAAATGACTTCTAACATCCTGAAAAATAAAATTCATATTTTTACATACTTAAGTGCTATAACATTTTCCTTCATGTTTTAAACTTCATTTTAGCTCCTAGTGGTCTCAAGATTTTCTGAACATATATAAAAATAATGTACTTCAAACTTAAGCCAGAAATTAGGCTGTATTACAGGAAAGTTAATATAGTAGTGACCAACATAATGAGCTTTTTTACATTGTGATTTCTCACTCTGTATGTACAAATTGAGTTATAGATTTAGTCATTTTTAGAACATAAATCAATTTAAGAATGTTTAAATGTGTTTCTCTCCAAAAGGATTTGACAATTTCTGGCTTAAGTCCATAGTTACAGTTTTTTGGATGACTTGTTTGAGCAGGAACTGACTCCTTATTTTCAATATGGAGGCATCTTGTCTGAAGCACCACTTAAGCTATAAAATGGCAGCACCAGAGATGTTGAACCTAGATGTTCATGTTCTTGAACTTCAACATCCAATGGTCATGTTGTTTTTACTTCTTGAAACTGGTTATGAGGATGACAAATGAGAAAGAAGTGATTCTTGATAGAATTAAACCTATTAAGATAATAGGCAAGTAAAGGGTGAGATAGCACGAGGCTGTGGCTGGTTACTAACACAGAGGTGCCTTTGAGAATTCAGAAAGGACCCTCCTCTGAGAAGACAAATTAATTAGTCTCCTGCATCCCAATAATGATTATACAATTCAATCACTGTGCAAAAACAGTTTAGAGAGACAATCCTTAGTGCAGACTGATGTAGTCCATGCCAAGGTGTACAGGTTGACAAAGGAAAGAGCAGACTGGATTTTAGCCTCCCCCTTGGAGAATCTTATTGGACATTGGTGGTCAGGACAGTCTGTGCAGCCTTAGGATGGCCTCAGTGTTTCGGTCCTCAGTCTTGCTCTCTTTATTAGGACTAATTTTGTTTTCATTGATAGAGCCATTTCAGATATGTGAGCCATCTATGTGGGTAGTCAGATAAAACAGATCAGACAGATGATTATAACTTAAAGATAATTACCTTTTCAAAGTAAAGTATTAAAAAATCACAATTTAGTATATTAGATTTTAACTCTAATATTTTTATTTTTTAATTATCAGTTGTATGCATTTTGATTTTGTGCTTCTCTAGGCATAATATTAAATATTTCCATGAAAATAAAGAAATCGTGGTGGAAGGGAACTGTATAACTCCCAACCCTAAACAATTCATGGACTTTATATAAGTATTGCATGAATAGATGTGTATGTGTATATATGTTTACAGAAAAATACATGTACATGCTGTGCACAACCACACATACATAATCACAAAGGCCCTGCAAAATTTTTGTTTTATGATATAGTTCTTGAATTTAAGTTAAAATACTACAGTTATATTTCTCCATTCAAGTGCTAACTGCTTTCTTAGGGAAAATGTGAACTGTTCGTTAAAATAATATAGTTAAGATATTTAACTCAGCTTATTTCTTTGAACCTGTCTTCTCTGTCATAGTTCAATTTCTCATCACTCTCATTGGAATTGTTTTTAATAATCCCCTGAAGATATTTTAGCTTTCAGGTTGTCCTCTGTATATGACCAGTGAGTGTCATCTAGCAGAGAAGTTGGCCTTGGTTGTTAATCTTGCTCATTTTCAAACCTTGGCTCTAACATTTATGCGTTTTATGACCTCTAGCCTTTGCCATATTCTCCAACTTACCTGTTGTCATTCTCTTTATTGTAATATATTACACACCTATTAAAATTAATTGAAGGGTTATAGGTATATAGTCCCTTATTTACCGTTTTAAAATTGAAAAAAAGAAAATTCTGGACTTTTTTTTTTTTTAATTCATTGGGTGGCAAAACACATCCTGACCTGTTGTGGGACTCATTTTGACTTTTTACCCACTTAATGTAGATATCCAGTTCACCGTAGAAATATTAATGTATTTTATTATGAGGTGCAGCTTCAGATCCCAATGAGATGTTATGCAACCTTCTGTATATGGAATAAATTACTTTTTAAAAACATCTGCATTTTGGCATCCACCTGTTAGCAAGGTTTTCAGAAAAGGGATGTGCATTTAATTGCAACAACATCTAATACTACCAAACCCATATAGACTTGTCTATTGTTGGAATGGTTCTATCTCAAATGCACCTTCTATGTACTCCTTCCGTTTTTATCCACATAGCAAAATCTCATATATCCTTCAAAATTCATCTTAGTCATTACTTTTTCCCTCTACATTTCTCCTTGTTGGTATGAAAACACATCCTTTAACCTTACTACCAGGTATTTTGCTTATCTATTTACATGTGTCATTCCTGCTAACTCCTAAAATCTTTGAAAATTAGAATTGTGGCTTTTTCATATTTATATCATCAGTTCTTATAATTTTCTTAATAAACAATAAGAACTTAATAAATGTTAGTTAGCATTTTTTTTAAAGATTTTTATTGGGGAATTGGGGGGATGGGAACAGTGATGGGGAATTGGGGAAAGGGGAACAGACAAGTTGCTGTCGTTCTGTTCTTCAATCTA
>NW_017731792.1:1147281-1154694 GCF_001890085.2 Hipposideros armiger
CAGGATACTTCAATCTCACCTCTCTTCTGTATGTTTTTAATTTTGAGAATACCTATGCACTCAAAACTTTTGAAGAAATTAATAAATTGCATTTTCTGTTACTTGAAAGAAAAAAACCTACCTTCCTTAAGTACTTAAATGTAAGATTTTAATAGAATCAATGTGGACCTCTTCTAGAGTCGATGTATGACAGACGTTCCTCTCTATCATATAAAGCAACTGAGGGTGAAAAAGCTCTGGCAAACTTGACATTTGTTTCTTTTTCTGAGTTTTCCACTTAAAAAACGACATGATAGAATCTATCGAAGTCACAGTGACATATGTAGGTTTGCTTAAAAGGCAGATGTTTGGCTTTATTCATAAGCACTATCCTACTATTAAATGTTAGATATTCAATTGATCTACTTCAGAAGAATGAAGAGGTAAATTGACTGCAAATGTGAAATTGGGATTCTGAAAAATCTCAGTTAGCATTCAAATGCGCATTGCATTTTATTTTCTTATTTTAATATTCCAACAGCTTCAAAATATAACGAAGAGCTCTTGGCTTTTCATTCCTGCTGTGTAAAGCATTAAAGATGTTGCATTCACTGCTTGCATTTTCTTTCTGAGCAACTTAGTAAAACTTGAATACCAGTGATAGTTAACATTTTTAAAAGATATTTTCATTTTTATTTCTATTTGTCTACAATCAATGAGTCACCCCATTTAAGTGAAATATCATGACATCATTTTTACATTTTATCCCATCTTTTCAATTTTGCATTATGTAAAGTTCTGGTTAACAGAGTATATAATTTACACCCTCCAGTTGTGATATTATTTTCAATATACAGCTTTATTATGTGTATTTAATTGAATCATTTGCTTGTGGCATATTTTTATACAAATACACTGTAACTATAAAACAAAGAGAATGTGTCTCTTTGGGAGCACATTTATATTTATCTTTTGGAAAGTAAATGACTAAATTTTCAGGTACTGTTTATTTTACTTTCAAATGATTATTAATTTTTGTCATTTAAATTATTAACAAGCTAAATACACTGAAATATGTTTGAGCAATGTTACCTATTTTTAATCACCCCATTTTATATTTGTACTTATTATTTCTTAATTATGAGATAATTAAGATCAAAAGCTAACATGAACTCTGCGTTCCTATCAGGAGATAACAAAGCTGATGTAGTTGCAGTGGTAAAAGACAAGCTTCCCTAAGTTTTATTCTTATTTAGTTTCTGAAATGTAATTAGTATTCATCTTAAAATTTAGTCATTAATTGCAGTAGAGCTTTTTAAAGAATTCTTGCTGAGAACCCATTGTGTATATCTTAGTAAAAACTTATTGAAATAGGCTGCTTTGTAAAGACCATTTCATGGTTTGTATATATGATATGAACTTTGAAGATGTATTTAAAGAAAATCATGGCTGAAATGAAATCTTAAAAGGGGTTACTGTTTCTCTGACCTTCAGACAATTTACTGAAATGGATTTTGCAATAAAATGCTGAAATGCATTATCCATAGGAAACATTATATGCTACAAAATTTAAGAGCTATAATTTACTTTTAATTGTAGATCTGAGAGGTTAAATTTTAATACTAACCTTAACCAGCTACTGTGTAATTATGAGGTTGATCCTGCCAAGAAGGTCAGCTATTCCCTGGATTGTAAATTGAAATGTTCTTCATTAATTTAAATGAGTTAATAGGTTGATGTATATCTCCTGAGTAATGGATGTATCCTGTAAGAGTTTGTTCACCATGTCTGAAAAATGTTAATACTTTTGTCAATGTAGTTTAATCTTTATTTGATTTATACATCTCGTTATTTGGGTTTGCTTGTGACTTACTATCTTCTGGGTCAGTTCATAAAATGTTCTTCTTACATTTTGATATAATCTTAATTTGTTCACAGATGGATATTAACACCTCACCTCAAAGGAAGTGTTTTGTCATTCTTTTTCTAAAATGTAATAAACAATTTTGTTTGGAGAATGTTGAAGCAGAATAATCTGGGATAATAGGTAGCATATTAGGTAATATTTGAAGAGTAGGGGTGTAAAAGCCCATCATTATCTGTAAGAAACAGAGTATTTTTTTCTCTAAACAACTCTAGTTGTTTTTCATTTTAGCTGTTGACTCATTTGTGTTTCATGTTTACAGATGTGTTTTCAAAAAGACATTCTCGTAATCCTGGTGGTTCAAAAATATATTTGGTATGTAAAAAAGAAGTAACATTTTTATGACCTAGTGTTTTATTCATTCATAATAACCTATTGGAACTAGGAAAATGTTAAAAATAATTTTATTGATGTAACTCACACTTATATTTATAGATTATATTTAATTATATATAAAGTATTACCTGTCGAAAACTTTATTATATGAAAAACTACTCAAACTCCATTTTTAGACTTATGATATTGTATCAATATGTTGTTTTCTCCCCTGGGGAAATGGTCAAGGTAAAAACTGAAAGAAAAGTGTAAACAGATTAAAAAGCCAACCATTAACAAGAGCATCATGTTTCTATTCCTATATTTTTTTTCTTTTTAAATTTAATGTATATTTTGCATACAGTGAAATGCTTAGGCCATACTTATACATTTTTATCAGTTTTGATAATTGCATCACTCATATAACGCATGCCGCTACAAGATATAGAACATTACCACGTCAGTACTCCTCTTGCCAGGTAACAACCGTTGTGATTTTTTTCATGTTTTATAAGTTTTGCCTGTACTAGGACGGCATATAAATGGAAGCATACAGCCTATATTCATTTGGGTCTGAATTATTTCTCTTAATATGTTTTTGATGTTCATTCACCTTGATGCATGTATCAGTCATCCCTTCCTTTCTATGTTATTCCCATTGTATCAATATAGTACCACAATTTGTTTATACATTCTCATGTTGATGGGCTTTCTGGTTTATCCAGGTTGAGACTATTACAAATATGTATAAATCTTTAGATGGTCAATTTTTTTCCATTTCTTTTGAGTTGTTATGTCATAAGGTAGATATAGGTTTAAATACATGAAAATTGTCATACAGATTCCCAAAGTTGTTGTACCATTTTACATTCCCATCATGAGTATACGAGAGTTCAGGCTGATACTTATTTTTGCCAGCAAATTGATTATGTCAGTCTTTTTAATTGCAGCCATTCTAATGGCTATACAGTATAACCACATTATCGTTTTAATTTGCATTTCCCTAATGACTAAAAATGTTGACCAACTTTGTTATGTGATTACTGATCATTAACATATCTTCCTTTGTGAAGTATTTGTTAATGACCAACCCATTTAAGTTCTTTTTATTTTTTATTGTTGATTGGAATGAGTTGGGTATATACTCCAGATACAATCTTTTGTCAGGTATATGTGCTACAAATATTTTCTCCCAGTATGTGTCTTACCTGTGTGCATTTTCAGATTTGTTCCTTGTACAACTGCTTTGTCTCTTGTACCTGCAAAATTTAGCTCCCTGAAAAGTAGCCTGGAACCCCCATTTCGACCTCCCCAACCTTCCTAGCCCCTCCCCCATGTTTTGTTGTAGAACCCTTTGCTCATGCCCCAGTCTGGAAAGTACCCCAGGCAGAAAGTTAGGGTTATTATGCGGCTCATCTCATTTATTTTTTCTAGTATTGCGAGTTCACAATATCCTATTGATGTTTCTTGTGTAACATTGGAAGGTAGTCATTTGACTTTTTTCTTGTTTTATAGTTGTTTATAGCAGACAGGTTAGACTGCATGAATTTCTCTCTAATGACTAAAGTCAGAAATTCCCTTTTATTTTTATACTGATATATTTAAGATACATTTCTAAAGTAATTGCTTGAAGTAATGAATTGAGTCAATATTTTTAGAGTTGTATTTACTTAAAAATAAGCAAGTTGTTCAAGTATAGATTCATTAAATATTGATGATTCAGAATGTTTTTATATATTAATACTTGAGAATTTATTAGAATTATCATAAAAATATTTTAGGCATCAAAAGATCAGAAGAAAAAATTAACATGCTGTAGAATCTAGAGACCTGTACTGTGAATAAAAATCATCTTTTATCTTGTTTAATTTTTATGACAGAAATATGCCAATAATCCTGAAATTCAGTCTATTTGTGGATTTTCTGGTAAAATGATGTGCAAATATATTTTAGATGTACACTTTATGAGTCTGAGAAAAATAGCATGATTTTAAATCATTCCATCTTTTACTGGAGTAAATTGATATCATAATTGGAATGCGTGATATTTAAAGCGTATGAAGGCTTACTTGATTCAAATTTGTCATAGAATAGAGCATGAATTCTATATGTTGTACAATTAGAGCTGCTATTTGAATTGTTTCTACAGAATAATAAATTGTATTAATATAAAATATTTAAAATAATATGTTCTGTAGGTAATTCAGTGAATACAGGAGCTGATTATGAGTATATAATTCTTATCATAATATTACTTTATGGTCATAGTTATATTTAAACAGTCTGTCTTCTCGTTTTTAAACCATTGGCTATAAATCATTTTTATGATAATAAAGTAGATATTTTTTAAGAGATTAGTTCTTTGTTTTTCTTTCTGGACTTTTTTCTCAAAGTAGCTTGGAAGAGTGACTTTAAATCCCTACTTAAAATACTGCCCATGTCATCTTATAATCGGAACGAGTAACAATACATATGTACACTTGCTCCTTTGGGATTCTTTTTTACTTGTAGTTTTTGAGCCAGTGATAAATTGCTTAGAATATTTATGTATTTTATGTTATAACCACAATATAAAATTAAGCAAAAATATGGCTTTATTTTAATAATAGTTGGCTGTGATTCTTTTGTTTAATATTAAATATACAGAAATCATAGTAAACGTTTGACTATGATGTAATCGTTTTTGATACTTTTTGTGGTTTTAATTTACATTTCTCTATCTTTCCTGTGTCTGTTAGCATTCGTATATCTTCTTTAGTGACATACCTATTCAAATGTTTCCATATTTGATAAACACTCAAGCTGTTTCATGTGTGATTTAACACAAGTCTTCTTGTAATTTAAGTTTTGTTACAAATTACCATTTTGTTACAGAACTTTGTAACAGAAATGAGGACAGGGGCTAAACTGAGGAATTTTTTGTTCTTTTTTCTAAAGCAACAAAACACCTAAGCGCAGGCGGCCACTAAAACCCGGCCTCATTCTCCCTTTTCACTCTGCCATTAGTGTGGCGCTTTCTTCCGCAGAGTTACAAAGTTGCTTCGGCACCACAGCGTATCACATGGGAATTCTAGGTAGGAAGAAATCAGAAAGCAAAAGGCAGAATCTTGTTGTCAGCTGAGCCCATCTCTTTTAGCCAAAACAGTGATGTTCAAGGAGATTTCTGCTTAGAATCATTGACCACATGAGTCTTTTGACTAAAGTAGTTCAAAGTAAGCCTAGGTTGGCAGTGCTGTTAACCATGTGGATGTGTGCCATGGACAGAGGCAGGGTTACCTTATAAGTACAAACAGTGTAATGGCTAATGGTTAGAATGTGGTGCTGTCTGCCACAGAGAGCCAGGAAAGAAATGCACTTTGGTGTGAATCCTTTCTGTGTCAGTTGATTATACAGAGAAAATATATTTTATTTAGCTTTCTAGGGGAAGTGGAAAAGATAATCCTGTTTACAGTTTTATGATTTATACCTCTGTATTTCTATTTCATCTTTGGACAGCATATTCTTGTTTAGTCTATATCTTTCCATTTTGCTGTCTGATTATAGGGTGACTTATCATCTTATAATTTGTAAGATACTGTACTTAACTGGGTTTTTATTTTTTGAAAAAACAACTGATTTCTTATAAAACTCAGGTATAAGCATCAGTGATTAAGGTTATAAAATAGGAAAACTATATTTTCTGTCCCCATTTAGAGAATTGTTAATATCTTGGTTAAGGTAAATTTATAATGTTCTGGAATTATATGCATATTGACAATTGTATTTAATCAGGTTACTAATATAATTGTCTAACTGCTAAAAACGACTCCAAGAAACAAAAGATACCATGTGTTTCCAAGACACAAAACAGTTTGATACCCCCTCAGCAAAGATATTTTTTTTCTATATCTATAAATTTGACAGAGTATAATCCCAACGATTATGGCTCTTCCTATAGTTCTATTACAGTTATAGGATACACTATGAGAGCTAATCTATAATTGCGTAATGACCATGTTCCTGGAACACCATGAAACGGATACCCAATCTTACCTGCAATACATTTTTAATCCCATTTTTCTCATATTCATCATATAAATGGATGAACTGCTTTATTAATGAATCTCCAACAACTTTATTAGAAATCCCTGAGTGAAGTTCTCTGTAAAACTACCCTGATACCTCAGAAATACCTCTCTCTTCCCTCCGGTGTCTACATTTGCTCATCTAAATATTCAGTGAGAACTGGTACTCCTCTGAGCAATCAGTGGCAGATGGTGTGAGAGGGCTGGGGACTGGAGAAAGAGGGACTGAATTGTTCGAACCTCAATATGCTCTACTTGTCCAGGAGAGGAAATAGCTAGGAAGGGCCATATGTTAATGTCTTAGCCTTTTACAATTTCTCAAGGTCAGTTTTTATAGACTTCCGCAATGTGATACCCATTCTTTGTATATGCCATGTTACAGTGGGGTTTCTCTACTTATAATCCAAATATATGTTTTCTTTTTTTCTTCTTTTTTTAACAATAATTCCAATTTTTGTCACGTGCCTTTACATATACTTCTGGCAACAAATGTTGAGTCTGTTATGTCCTCTTGTAAAATGTGAAGTTTTGTAATGAATTCCTGAATTAAAAATCACTTAAGCAGTATATTCAATATGAATTGCAGCAGGTAAAAATAAGTGTGAGACAAGTAACTATTTATATATCCCTCTTTGCCCAAACTAAAACATATGGGAATGTCAACAGCCTTCCACAGATTTGGGTCTTGTTATATTTATAGTGGGGTCTGCAAAATGACAATGACTGATTAACCATTGATTATAGCAATTGTTTTATGGTCTGTACCACACAATCTTAACCTAAAAATATAATCTGATTTCCAAGTATACTGAACCAAGGAGAGGAGCGATATTTGCATCTCTTCATCAATCCTGTCTTTTTTTTAATTTCCAAGTTCTTTCCTTCTATCCGGTAAGAATCTCATTAGGTAGTCCTACAGATAAATAGATTTATCTCTACCTTAAAATTAGTCCTAATTAGACTTCCTAACAGTGAGATTTATGAGTAGCAAAAAATGTCAATAGCATTCACCAATTTTTGACTTTATATCACTCCCTTTCAGATAAGGTTGGGATGCTTTTAAGCCTCTACAATTTGTTACATGATTCTCCTTCACAGAATATAGACCATAATAGATTTATGTTCTTTTTT
>NW_017731792.1:1155301-1269761 GCF_001890085.2 Hipposideros armiger
AAAAAAAAAAATTAAAAACAAATAAAAAATAAAAACTTCCTCACAGACAGTGCTGTGTGAGCCGGTGCATTGCCGTGATATAAGAGCCATAAATTGTTGGCAAAAGTTCATTTCATCCAACTATTTCATGCAGCCTTTCTAGCACTTTGAAATAATAAACGTTGCTAACTGTTTGTCCTGTGGTACAGATTCATAATGAGTAATCCTCTGATATCAGAAAAGATTAGTAATGTCATTTTGACTCGTGATTCGGACTGACGGAACATTTTTGGTCATGGAGAATTGGCCGACTTCCATTGTGCACTTTGTCGCTTTGTTTCAGAGTCGTATTGGGACAGCCATGTTTCATCACCAGTGATAACATGGTCCAAAACATCGTCTTGCCTCTCCAAAAGGTCTTGGCAAACTTCAACTCTCCTTTGCTTTTGTTCATCAGTGAGCTCCTTCGGGGCTTTTAGTGCACACACCTTTCTCATGCCAAGATTTTCACTTAGGATTTTCCTAACTGTTTCTATATTGATTTTTACATGGTCTGGTATGCTTGTCACAGCCAGCCAATGATTTGGACACACAATTCAACAAATTTTTGCAATGTTTTTGTCAGTTCTGCTCGTTATTGGCCGCTCTGACCTCTCTTCATCAATGACATGTTCTCTCCCCTCAGGAAAATAAACATTTAATCCATTTGTACACTGCCATTTTCTTCATGGCATTATCACCATGAACTTGGACTAACAAGTACCCAATTTCACTTCCACTTTTGCCAAGTTTAACAAGAAATTTAATGTTTGTTCATTGCTCTAATTCAAGCTCAGGCATTTTCACAATGGTACACAAAAACACACAACAACAATAATGAACGCTACTCAGCAAGACACAGCCACACATTGGCACGAACACAACTGTGAGACACTGAAATACCAATTTATGAAACCTTACTGAGCTGTTTGTATAGTGCTGGCAATGTAAGTGCACAGTGGCAAGTTCATGGACTCAATTGCCATTCCTTGCATAACAAAGCGAAACAGAGATAGTGTTTCCTTTCAGAGCAAAGAGCAAGCATGCTTACTGTCCATTTATAAAAGATTAGGATTCCCTAACTCAGGTTTCCTCTCCTGCAATGGCAGTATTAATTGCACAAGAATCCATCCAATCCCATCTGCCTTGATCCCGTGGAACTCAGGATAAGAGGAGCTGACTCAAATAGGCTGATTTACAGTCTACAGCTACTGATTGGAATCATAAACAGTCCTTTTTCTTAATCCAGGAGTTGTCTTTTCTGCCATCATTCTTGACACTGCGAATGGTAAACTTGTAGCTTGCAAGTAGGGTAAACTCACATACCCTTTAACATTCTGGAAAGCATTGTTTGCAGTCTCAGACTCTAGTGATGACCCCCATTAGAGCTTCCCAAGAATTTTGTCTTTGTAACAGATTTTAAATCATTTATCAGTCAGTGGCTGCACATATGCATTTTAAATTCTGTAGAGAACACAGTTTAAAGATCAGAGTGAGGCAAGGAAAATTCTTGAAAAAGTGTATGATAATCATGAGGTTCCCCTCTTTTGGCAGAGGAAGAAAAATAGCAGTTTAAGATGTTGTAGTGATAGATAGAAATGCGTGTGAATAAAAAGAGATATTTCATAGGAGGCCTTTTTGGAAGCATAAAAGGGATATATGTTTTCTGTCAAAAGTAAGATCTAACCCACATGAGGGACCTTGAGGTGAAGTAGAGAGCCTCAGAAGTAAATACAGTCTCAATTAGCTCTGTTGTCACTATGGCTGCTGCCACTGCTAGCAAACAAATGGGTGGGCTTTTATTTCGGGCTAAAGTGCAAGCCTAAGACCCATGAGCACTGAGTCTGTGATGTCCACTGTGCCATTGACCTAGACTCCCCCAAGCTTGTCCCAATGTTTGATATACAAATAGAAAGAAAGTGTACGGCAGTTTGGGAGTTCAAGTATATGGAGTGGGGTGATGGTTGAAGGGGACAGATTTAAGCTTTAAAAGACAATCTTAGTGTGTCTGACAAGGCATAAGTATGACAGCTTTAGTCAGATCATAAAAAGTGGCACCCAGTTTGGAGACATTAGGAATTCAATGTCTACAATGTCCTATGGGACCAAGAATTTCACTAAGTTGTGCATTGGCCATTGGCTGGGAAAATTCATGAGTAGTCTCCAATCTTTGAGGAGAAAGGGACTTTCCGTTTTATATGATATCATGGTCTAGAAAATGCACTCGAACCTGACAAAACTGAAATTTATCTATAGAGATTCTGCACCCTTTGTACCTTAATGGTGTCATCAAATAGAATTAAGTCTGCAAATTTCTAAATCTAAGGAGTATAATGGAGAGCACTGTAGTATAAACCCTGACAGTTGGCTTTTTTTTTTTTAATGCAAGTGCCTCATTTAAGCTTTGATTGTCAAGACATGCATTTCAAAGATGGTTATCTCTTATAAACACATTGCCAGCCACTATACTAAATTAAGAGCCAGACCATGCTGGCCTGCCACCTTCCCCTTTCCCCCCAGGCTTCTTTGTTTTAAAGATCTTGGTTGATTTTGAAAACTGATCATTTGGGCTGCTTGTTTTTTCCCTTCCCATGCTTTAAATTCTCACTCTTACGTTTCAGATTCACCAGTAATTAATGAACCCACAAAACCCTGAGCACCCATCCTTGACCCCAATAAAGGCATAATCCCAGGCCCAACTTTTTTCTAAACCACTCTTCTTCACCCATACAACCTTGCTGTGTAATTTCCAGACCCTGTAACTAATAAACCTTTTTTTTTTTTCAGTTACCTGATGGTTATTGCTGAAGGCATCTTGCCATTATAATAACATCCACAAGGGCTAGTCCAGCCACAACATTGGTTCTTGATAGGCTAAGATCAGCATAAAATAATCATCCACATATTGTGTAAAATTGGAGTCCTAAACAAATTGAGTATTTCTAAGGTTATGGGTAAATAATTGCAATAAGTAAGAGGACGTTTCTTTAATACTTTAGGGCCATAACTGTCCAATTGGTTTTCTGAACTGAATTCAAATAAGTACTGTAGCTTATATGCAAGGGAATATAGAGCATATACATCTACCACTGAAGAAAGCAGCTTTCTCTGGGAATGAAGATAGGGTGATATTAGGGTAGGAGAAATGAGGACCAATGGTCTTTTCGATGCCTTAAATCTTGGTAGAATTGCCAACAATATGGTAGCACTGAGTTTGTGTTTTTGATGAGTAGAGCAGGCATTTTGGTCAACAGGGGATTATGTATCCATTTTGAAAAGATGCAGATGTAGTGGCCATGATCTTTTAAAGGACTTATTTTTTCTAATGTTTTGGGATACTTATAGTAAGGGCATACCCAGATCAATTGGTTCAGTCTCTAGTATGTGTCCATACCTGAAATATATTTGGCTGGCCCAGAGTCAATAGGGAGCAAATTTAAGGTCTAAAATGTTGATGGGGGAAGCTGATGATGATGATCAGTTAGTAGTTAATTAATCTGTGCCATCAGCATCTTCTAGACCAGAGCTTCTCTTCTTAGAGTTCCAGCAACAGGATGCTCTGGCTACATCTAATGGTAGCATCCCATTTATAAGGTAGATCTTGCCTCAGTTGAAACCCTGGAGTAGAATAACCAAACAGAAGAGTAAGTGATTAGTAGAACACCAAAGAAACAGAAAGTAGCCGAGAAAAAGGCAAAATCAGAGTGGTATTTGAAATGCCTACCACTTAGCTTTGGGTTTTTTTATTTGTTTGTTTTGTTTTTAATACTGGAAAGGAGGATAAAATGGTGGTAGAAAGGTAATAGGGTTTATGGTAGAAAATGTAACCCTGGTATCAACTAGAAATGAAGTATTTGTTTGGCAATTGCATGAAAATCTCTCTCTTTTGTGCTTAGGGCACTTGTAGGAAAACTGCAGTGGGTAGGTTTACTCAGATGGGTGCCATGATTTATACAAAGTTTGACTTTTGTATTTTAGATTATATTTTTTTTCTAACTGAATCAAGATAATTGTTCTTCAAAAGTTCCTCTTATTTCTCATATCAATAGGTATCTTTGTCTAGGCATATTGTTATTCTTTGTCTGGGACTTATCTACTTGCTTAATCTAAAGGACTACTAATTTGGTCTACAGTTTTTCTTATTTCTAAGTCAAAGTATCTTCCATGTTCTCAGCAAAGTCTTGTAATTCAGAGTTAACAGTCTGTTGTCCTATCTCCTATTTTCCAACTAAATCTGTCACTTTTAACATTTAAGACAATCAATAAAAAAGGAAGATAGAATAATTGTGGTACATTTGCCCATATTGAGACCTGAGTATTTTTGGAACATGGTAGTTAAGCAGTTTCTAAAATTGGGGATGGAGTCATTTTTTTTTTCCTTTTTATAGGATTGGATTCTTGGCCAATGAGTCTTGAAGTAAAGTCTTCAGGGATAGCTGCTAATAAATCTTGTCCCACTTGCTACTCTTTCATTATGCTAATCTGTTCTTTGCCAAGGTTTTAAGCTAATAAGACCATCAGGTTGTTCACCATCTACCTGTTACAAAACTTTAGGAGGTGATTTTGTCCAATTAGAAGGATGTGTTTAGGAAGGGGTGGAAGGAGGAAAGGGAAAAGTATACTATGAAGGTGCAAGAGGAGAGCCGAGTAGGAGAAAAGAGGAAATCTGAGGAGAGGAGACCAGGAGGGAAGTAAATCCAAAGTTGTATCAGGAAAATAAAGAGAAAGTTTAGTTTTTTGGTTTGTTTTTTATTTCCCCCTCCCCCCAGGTTGAGGCAAAGATGATGATGTTTAGAATACAAGGGCTTCACTAAGGTACCTCGTCTTTTTCTAAAAATTCTTGGTCAGTGGGAAAAAAATGCAACTCAATGAAGAAAGAGCTCCCAACCGTGAATTGAGATTTGTGTCATCCTACCAGGTAAAGAAATCCTAGCCCAGAGTTGGTCCAGGTTAAGAGAACAGAAAATGTGTGGTCGAGTAGGGAAGGTATGCTCACCAACTTCAGTCTTGTAAGAAGCTATAGAAGCAGAGATTGTAGCAATTATGCACCATTAATTATGGTGACTCTCTTCCATTTCCTTCCTGCTATTCTATTTAAAAAATATATGATGTTTTAATTTTAGTTTTCAGGGGTGGGAATGAAATATGATCAAATCGACAACCATGATGACATGGCAGCTGAAGGATTTTGTTTGTGTACTCTGTTGGTAGACACAGACTTTTAATGCAAATGACAAGAGCACTGGTCAACACAAAATGTCTTCTATTTGCTCCTCCAGATAAACTCGTGAACCCTTTGCCACCCTGCTCAGGAGGCTAATCTGGAATGGTTAAAACAATAGGTTCCTTGATGCTTGGACTTCTACTTGTTTTGGAAAGTGGGAAGACTTTGCCAGGGATTAGAGAGAGGGAGTAGATTGGGCTGGATATTTTTTAATTGAGTAACTCCCTGGGGAAGTGTGTGTCACCATATTCTGGTCTGTGTCCCTCAAGCTAATGTCCTAACACTTTATACATCCCATTTGCTTTGGGATTCCAGTTACTTTTAATAACTTCATGTGCTGTAATGGTGCTTTGGGTACTGTATTAGTTCTTGCATATTTCTATACCTTGCCTAACACATATTTTTTTTTTAAATTATCCCATTTAAAAACACATTTAAAAAATTACACTAATCAGATTTTTCCATCTGTTTGCTGCTAAGAAACTGGCATTGCAGATAACTGGTCTGGCTATGCCTACAGTTAGTTCCATTAGTCTCACTCCTAGTGTCTGTAGGTTATTTGATCCAATAATTGCGTTACTTATGTAATGCATTTTAAGTAGGCTTTTGTGTCACATGCAACTCTGGAGGCCTAACTGAAGGTACTTCTAATACAGAAATCTTTTTGGAGTTCAATCTCTATTGTGCTGTATTACCTTTGACCTGCTAAATCTCTGTTAGCCTCAGTTTCTTTATCTGTAAATTGATGAAATGAAAATAAATCCTATTCAAGGATATGTAGTGTTTCATCAATGATTTACCATGGTATGCATTTCAGGGCAGATAATGTGGATTGAAAATTTCTCATAATTTTTTAGCCTGTTATCTCCAATACTACTTGAGTTAAATATATTTAATACATTTTCACCCTAAATGTTAGAAAGGAGTTGGCTGCTGACAGGAAAAAAGCAATGTTCTGATAAAAATGGCCTATGTCAAAGTTGAATGTAAAAATGATCAGTGTTAAAAGTGCCTACTACAGGTCAAAATATTAGTAAGTGTTATGAGTTTAGCTCTACTGTATGTAAACAAAACAAAACAAAACAAAAACACCTTTAACACAAAAGTTGTGTATTTTTTTTACATAATTCAAAATAATAAATCACTTCACTTTATAAACCTTTATAGAATCTTTACTTTGTAGAGCATTAGAATTCTATCTTCATATAACCTGTGAAGCGCTGACGTATCCACCCTACATTCGGAAGGCTCCAGATTATCAATAATCTACGATCAGCAAAGACACCATAATTCTGTGTCTTTATTAAAACTACTCTTTTGAGAAAAGGACATAATATAAAGTAGAAAATATATGCACACACACACACACACACACACACACACACACACCCCGCATGGTCAGACAATTAAGTTCGCGAACTCATCCTAGGAAAAGGGCTACGTAACAACTCATTGCTCAATATCACTACAGTCACGTTCGAAGTACTCCCCTTGGGAAGCTATGCACCAATGCCAGTGCCTAGTCCACCCTTCAAAGCAATTTTGGAACTATTTCTGGAATGGCTATCAGAGCTGTCATTTGTGTTATAATACCCTTGATGTCCTGAATGTCATCAAAATGTCTTCCTTTTAATATTTCCTTTATCTTTGGGTAAAGAAAGCACTCATTGGAGGCCAGATCAGGTGAGTAGGGAGGGTGTTCCAATACAGTTATTTGTTTACTTGCTAAAAACTCCCTCACAGGCAGTGTCATATGAGCTGGTGCATTATGATGCAAGAGCCATGAATTGTTGGCAAAAAGTTCATGTCATTTTCGTCTAACTTTTTCATGCAGCCTTTTCAGCACTTCCAAATAGTAAACTTGGTTAACTGTTTGCCCAGTTGGTACAAATTCATAAGGAATAATCCCTTTGATGTCAAAAAAGTTTAGCAACATTGTAGCAACACGTTCTCTAACTTAATTGTCAGATCTCCTGTGTGTGTGTATGTGTGTGTGTGTATTTACCATTTCAAAATATATAACATGTTAATGATATGTCTATTTTAATATCTGTGTATCATTTGCACATTGGATTCATCTTTGGAAACGGCAGCCAATAATAATCCCCAGTTATGATTATAATAGTATCATCAGGGATTAAAGAAAAAACACCAAGATCCAATTTATTTAGGAAATACACCTGTCACCCCTGTCTCTTATCCTAGATACTGTTATGGTTTCATGTTCTATAGTCTGCAGTCTGCTTCAGGCTCCATGGTTTTTTTCTTCTTTCCAAGGGCTTCTCTATAGTTGCCAAAGGGAAACCTACATTTAAGGATGCCAAATATATACCTAGAAGTTCAGAAATGTTAATCTGTTGAAGGAAATTAAGACCAATGGGGATCAAGAGCTGATGGATAACTGTACCTCCCTTAATTTCCCCAGAAAGAAGGTTCTGAGACATTTCATATGTCCCGGGGTGTGTTTCAATGGGACTGAGCTGGTAGTCATTCCTGTTGATGTCCAACTTAATAATGAACACTCAATTGACTCCCCTCCTCTGTTTAGCTCTTTATCCTACACTCCTCTCAGAATCCTACTCACTCAAAATATTAGTCATTCAGCTTTTGCCTCAGGTTCCTTCTAGGGCAGGGTATTTCAAAGTTATCCATGGATAATGTTTCTTCTTTTCATTATACCATGGTGATATAAAATGGGGTGAAACACATATATTTACAACACTGTTCAGTTGACAAGGAAATAGATTTCTAGGAACAATCTCAAGCCTTTGTTAACACTATTTTTCTCACTGTGTAGCTTTTACATTACAAATATCAGATTCTAAAATTCAATTGAGAAAAAAGGAAAGTTTATTGGATTGAATATATGTTAATTCCTAATATTATTTTACCTGGACCCCATTATTTTAAAACTTTATTTTTAAAATTATTATAAAAATAATACATATTGAAAGATAATTTGAATAACATAAAGTATGAAGCAGGAAAATTATTTCTAATTTCAATTTCTAATTCTAATTCCAATCCAAGAAAGGTGGTTTTATTTTTATATTTAAAATTAAATATATTTTTACAAAAATAGAACCATATTTGTTGTGCAGATAGATATACTGCATTTTCCCCCACATTCCGTGCCATAAGCATTTTCTCCTTTTGTAGAATAGTCCGGGAAAATGTGACTTTCAATGGTAATAAACCATTTGACATGGTTTTATCAAAGTTTGTTTCATTATGTCACTCTTGAACAATTAAGTTTATCTTTATGTGCTCTTCTGGATGCTGTCTTATGTTGATTTTCTGGAAGTTGAGTTACTCTGCCAGTATCTGAGCATATTTCATTTTGTGTGCATGTGTACTTGTCGCCTATTCTCTTCTAAAAGCAGTAGTTTCTATATGCATACTTTAGGATTAATTCAGCTACCAATATCCTTATTGTTATCGTCCACCAAACTCCTGTGATTCCCTTTATTCATGGATAATTTTAGCACGACACTCTCCTTTATTTTCACCATTTTTCCTGTCATTGACTTCTGCTTTTTATTTCAACATCCCTGTAGATGATACATCCATAAACTGATCTTGTCAATTCAAATAATATTTATTCTCATTCCTACCTTACCTACTCAGTCCTACATGGTACCCTTCGACTCTCAGTTCTATGCTTGTTGTAATATTGAGACTGAATATGTTTGAGACCTTGAAATAATTTATCTAATTATATTTTTTTTACTTTTAATAATCCCCACCATGCCCACACTCTTCTCCTTACTCAAGTAAAGATTGCTAACCCATAGTTATAATCTCTACTTTGAATACATGTGAACTTTTGACTTACTTCCCTACAATGTACTTCTGGAAAAAAAAACCCTTATCTAGTTAAACCCAAATATCTCTGTGTTGTACCTGAGGATATTTGGAGAGAAAGCCCCCCACTATACTGGCTGGTCTCCCTTAAATTTAAAGTCACAAATAAAACAATGAACATTCAATAGGGCCTAGCACTTTAATACATCTTTATAATGTGCTTTAATTTTTTCCAAAATGACAAGTTCAGTTCTTATACATTCCCCTACTTCTTCAGAACCCCCTCTTGCTTCTATTTCTCTGGTTATGATCTTACTTATACTTCATAGAGAAAATGAAAGTTATTAGACTCCCTCATTTTCAACCATCAAAAGTAAAGACCAAGACACATCTGTACTTATACACAAATCAATTGCTTGTTCCTTGTATTATAAAGGTCAACTGTTAGGTATGTTGTCTAGATATGAATCTCCTCTTACTTGTTAACACACATCTTTCTCACATCCTCTCTTTTCCTTCTTGATGAGTCGTTCACATTTATATTCATGTGCGCTCTAGTAATTTCTTTCTAATTAGATCTGACTTCACACCCCCTCCCCAAAATATTGTTCCCTTTCATGGTTTGTATTTCTTCATCCACATGCCCTTCACATACGCCATTTGGTCTTCTGTAGCCCACTGTCCTTGGGGTTGTTTTTATCAAGGTGCCAAATAATGTCTGTGTTGCCAAATAAAGCCGTCACTTCTCCCTATTTTATTTGATCTCATCATATTTGAAACAACTGTGTCCTCTCTCTCTCTCAAAACAGAGTCTTCTCTTGATATCGGTGTTGATAAATGCTTTGAATTTTCTCATATGCCACTGTCTACTCCTTCTCAACTGCTGGTCTAAGCTTTCCTCCTTTGCACATTCTCCAGAAGTTGGAATTGTTCAGGTCTCAATCGTCGGCCCCCTATTTTCTCTATTCACATAATCTCTCTGATCACTGTATCTAATCCCATGACATTTAATCTACCTCTAGTTTTCACATTTCCTTGGGATCCTGAACTCATATATTCAACTGCCTACTTGTTGTCTCCGCATGGTCATATAACAGGTTTATTTGCTTCTCAAATAAAGCAGATTCTTTTTTTCTCTCTTCCCAACTCCTGGTTTGCTCCTCCTTTTATGTTCCTCCTCCCAGAAAATGGCTCATCATCAGTCCTTCCTTTGAGAGGGACTAATATTGTAAGGTAATTTTTTAACCTTGTCTTTCATTGAAATTGCTTGAAGAACTCTTAAAAATACTGGCTGCTGAGTTTCATATCCACAGATCCCAATCCAGCCTGGGCATTGAGATTTTTTTTAAAAAAAAATCCCTCCAACTGACTGTAATTGATAGATGAGATTGAGAATCCCTTGGAGAGACGTTGAACCCCATTGTCATATTTACCGGACAGCAAGGACTCCTGATATACCAAAGAGCTAAGCCCCAGTGCTCAGTGCCTAGAGACCAGCTTTCTTAACTTACGTTTGCCTTCTAGAATATCAGGTAGGATAAGGAGACCTGGGCTAAATTTGGTATCATCTATCTAAAGAATCAGATATTTTATTTAAACTTCTTCTGTTTGGAATTTCATCTCAGAATCAGCCATGTAGCTAACCTTAGTGTAGTTCCTCTTTCTTAAAATGATCCTTGCCTATCTGACAGTGTTCCCAATTTCTAATCTCAGGAAATGAGAACTAGGGTATTAGCTTTTTTTTACTTTTCAGAGGTTACAATCTTCCTTAACTCTTTTCCTATTAATCATCTCCACTTTGGGAAAAGGCTATTGTAATGTCAGAATTTCTTGTTATAGCCTTATTCAGGAAAATGGACTTCACAGCCCATATTTGCATACCTGAAGGAGACTTCCTAAGGGTTTGTTTTTCAGCATTAGGAAACACTGGGGAAATCTACTGCAAGGTGATTTTGTCTTCCTGCTTAGAGCTCTATTCAGCTGACACTTATCCTACCAGATGAGACAAAAAAATAAAAATTGACCTCTGCAGAGCAACATCTGGGACCCTGCTTTGGTGTTTTATGACTTCTTCATCTGTTGATGCCCAAACTGTTTTAGTTAGTTTGTTTTTCTCTATTTGTTAGGTTCTATTGCCTAACAGAGCCTTTACAAATCACCTCCTTTATCTCCCTTGAGGCCTTTTCTGATGTCAGATACTGATGTTGGTTCCTGGCTGATTCTTAAATCTGAATGTTGGAAGAGACTATTATGTTCCCCTCAGGACATTCAGGGTTCAAATGGGAGGACACTGCCAGAATACAATTGGACAAACCATTCATTCATCCTAGGAAATGATAGGACTTTGCTTTTTTGGAGCTGAAATGGTACCTCTAGGCCACAATAATTGGTCTACAACCTCTAGGACCCTTCTTTTTCTTTGGCCTGTAGGGCATAACATTGGGGATTTCTGTTGACAAATAGAGGGTAATAGCTCTTTGCCTGTTACAAAAAATACTCCAGATACTATTAAAGGTTTGTAGCACTTAGCTTCAGGTTCTATTGTATACAATATAAGGCTAGATGCTCTGCAGATTCACCACAATAACAATAGTAATTCTATATGTAATAAAGGAGCCCTACATTTCCATTTCCCATGATTCTATTGTGATGGTTATTCAGGGCATTTACGCTATATGATATTCTAACAACAGAATTACTACAGTGTGCATTTGGCCTCTAACGTCTCTCTGTGTCCAACAGTCAATTCTTTCTCATTATCAACCTGACTGTTACCTTCTCTTGATTCATTCATCTCCACCTTTTCTCTGAACTGTGGGCACTGAATCTTTACAGTGTACTAATAGATTAGTACCAGCATAAGATTAAGTTTGGGAATTAGAAAAGAAAGGTAATCTGGGATTTTAAAATCACATTTAAATATGGTTGAACCAAATAAGCAAACAAGGAAGTAAATAACATATCATATTTATTATAAAGAGCCTTAATAGATTTTAGCTACAGAATCCAGGATAGCTAAAGGGTTATTTTACATTTTGTTAAATATAATAATAATAATAATAATAATAATAATAATAATAATATGTAAGCCATTTATTTATCCACATATCTAGGTTATCTAGTTATATTTTGGATCACTAACAATCCTTTAGCTAATTTATTTACCTAGCTCTGTGTCTAGTAAATATATGCCTTGCCTAAAATTTGTTATTTTAATAAGAAATGTAGACAATTAGACATCCCTTACATTGATTGGTATATTAATTTTTAAAATACTGAAATTTAAATTTTACACATAGTTTATATAGTTTGATTATCCAATCTTTTGTTAAAAAATGCAATATACAAAGGTGAAGTATATTTTTGGAAGAAAAATAACATACCTAATTGCTACACTATAATACTGTCCTCCATATAACAAATGTCCTAGTCCATGTCCCTATTGACACACACACATTTTATTTAGCTAGCTGCAGCTATACCGCATTTACCCACTTGTCTTCTGCTTTTTTATTCTATATTTTACATTATATTTGCTACATAGTCTTCATAATTGCCTATTTAGGCAGAATATTATGAAGTACTTAGAAAGTTTATAAATTCATACAAGTAACTATATTTAATTATTATCTTTTGAGTATGAGCAATGCTGTAATGAGAGTATACATGCTTATTGCCTTTCAGTACCTTAGATAATTTACCTAGAAGTGTATTCCATTTACTGAACAAGTTGAATAGGAAGAGTGTAATCAGAAAGCAAATTTATTCTTTCACACACTGTGAAACATTTGCTTTCCTCTACCCCTATGGATTCAAAAATCCATAGTTTTTCTGTTCTTACACTAATATAAAAATTTCTCATGTAATCTCATACAATGTCTTGATAAGCCTGTTATTAATGTTTCAATCCCCCTTTCAACTCATGTCTGTTACTGACATCTAATCTGCTGTCACCAGAAGCTTGACACTTGTACTCTTACAGAAAACAACATTGGTCCTTAGGCCTGTATTTAGTCAAAATCAAGGTCACCTCCAGGCCTTTAAATTTATACCAACACAAAGGACACAATTAATGGGCAGTGGCATCTAAAAAAAATAGTCCCTTTGGATTCGCCATTGAGAGGTCACCATGGACTATATCTGATAAGGGATATCTTTCTAGGGACCGAGTGAGACTGACTCAAAATCCACTGCAAAAGCTGAGAGCCAACGCTCTCTAAGTTTAAAAGGAATCAGCCTATTTAAAGGATTGGGGATTACTCTATGTGCTTTTACCTCCTGTTCTTTAGTAAATGTACTAACATTTTCTGTTTTCCCTCCATCAGTTCATATTGGATTTGTTGAGGTCAGTTAAATTGATTAGTCAACCATGATGAGCTAAATCCACACTCATATGACCAAAAGAAATTGACAAAGAAATCCTGGTCCTGGAGATAGAATTGATGGCAAGATAAGACTCTGGAATATTCTCTTTCTGTGGAAATCACTAATATGTTTCTGTTGTACTTCGGACAGTTGTATTGTAGTTAAACAGGCTTTCTAAAAATTACATGGGCTGAATGTTCTTGCTTTTCTCATTTCTCCTTATTGTATAGTTTCTTGTGTCTGTGGTTTGCTTGTAGTTTAATTTTGTCTGACAACAAAAAAACCTTACTCTGTGGGTTACAAAAAACCCTTGTATGTGGACGTATTAATCAAGGCTAGCTCTGTCTTGTATTATTTACTGATATATGTGGTATAATGCTCCCACCCTGGCTGATTTCAAGTTACTAAAGTTTTAATAACCAGTTTTCAAATTTCTTGAAAATTTACCAGTTAGCTTTTGTGAATGAGCACTCACCCAGGGCTCCTCGGCTTCCCTCTGAATAGCCTTCTGGGACTGTTCATTTAAGAATAATCGCCCTCTTATAGATTGATTGTATTTCAAGGAGAAAATGATAAACTGGTTTACATTATCCAATATTACATTTCCTAGGACATATGCAGATAAACACACAACAGAAGGAGCTCCTTATTATTTGCAGTGGAGCCATATTAGATAAAAAATTAGTAGACAATGCACATTTTGTTTTGAGCTTTGAATAATAAAAAGGTCTGCTTTTTAAAACTTAAGTTTTCCCAAACAGCCGGGTGAACTGAAGAGAATCCATCTACCCTGTGAGTGGAAAATAGCAGATTGATACTAATACTAAACACTAAATAGTAGGGCCTTTAAAACTATCCTGAATCAAAAGCAAATGTGGATATCATACCCATGATGCAAAACATCTTAATTATTGTTACTGTTTACTATGGGAGAAAATAAATGCCTGGCTTGTGAAATAAAACACCTAGAAATAAAGGCTCTCTGAGTGAATAACAGCAACAAAAAATGCAAAGTCAACAGCTAATGTATTCATATTTAAGACAGAGATAATTGAAGTGACTATCCAAGGATTATTTTTGTTTTCATTTTAAAGTAAAAATTTAAAATAATAAAAACATCAATTTTAGCATAAAAAACAAACATTGAAAACAGTTGAATGATAATGCAAACTAAGAAAAATGTGTAGATTTAAGTATGCTTTTAAAATGATATATAGTTATAAAAATTCAGTCTACAATGAAGATGCACATCATAAGATTTTGTGCTCTACGAAATTACATTACCAATATTAAAGAAGTTAAAACTAAAATTAAAAAATATAAAAGGGTTTTAAAAGACTCTTCATAATGGTAAATTGAATATATGAAAGTAAATATATATATATATATATACACCATTTTATATTATATTACATACTAAAACTAAATATTATTTAGTATTGATAAATCTAGTTATATAATTAACTACATAAATAGTTCTAAGAAAAATACAGATCTTCCCCAAAGATGGTGAAAATGCATTCATTAAATATTTAAAAGCATTCTGTATGTCCTGATCGATTGAATAAAGTGTAAAAACTAATAGGAAAACTCTAAAAAGTTGTGGATCCAAGAGGATGGTAATAATTGAATAAAAAAGCAATAGGAAGGGATCATTTCGGAATAAATACTTGTCATTTAATGTTTAAATGTTCCTAAAATGTGTAGTTAACATCTAAAGGCAACTTCCATTTAATTATATTAACTTTTTTGAAAAATGTAGAAATGTTAAAGTACTCTAAAATTCATGATTAGGAGGTGCCCTAAATTCTTTGCATGACACTTTCCCATTTGAAAATATGTTGAAAAAAGAAAGTAATAGGTGCTAGTAAGATGAAATCTTTTATAGAGTACAGTGTCAGTTCATCATTGTATTTTCTATGTAAATACCTTTTTTTTTTTAAGATTTTTATTGTGGAATTGGGGAGGGGAACATTGTCTTTTTCTAGGACCCATAAGCTTCAAGTCAAATTGTTGTCCTCCAATCTTAGTTGTGGAGGGCATAAGCTCAGCTCCAAGTCCAGTCACCCGCTCTCAATCTAGTTGCGGGGTGGGGGTGGTACATACAGCCCACCATCACATGCGGGAGTCGAACCAGCAACCTTGTTGCACACTGAGCCATCTGGCTATCTATCAGCAGCTCACGGCTGCTCAGCTCAAGGTGCCATGTTCAATCTTAGTTGTGAGGGGTGCAGCCCACCATCCCATACAGGTGTCGAACCAGCAACCTTGCTGCTAAGACCATGCGCTCTCACCAGCTCAGCGGCAACTCAGTTCTGGCCTATATGGGAATTCAACCGGTCGCCCTGTTGCTCAAAGTGCATACTCTTAATCAACTGAGCTACTCGGCCGGCTCTGTAAATACTTTTAATAAGTACATATTAGTATATAGTGAATTACTTTCAGCAAATGGTACTGAATCTGTGAACCTTGCCTGTTGTAAATCATTAGGACAGTGAACATTGCTCAAGGTGTTGTAAATTGAAGAATGTGAATTTTACCTGGCAAGTCATTGCAGAATATGTGAGGAGAATGATTGTCTTTGCTATTTGGTTTCCATTTCACTTAGGATTTGCTCCTGAAGGGATTTGTACATATTCACTGCTATGAGTAACTGAGAAAAGTTGATAGTAACAAAGACAATAATATCATGTTTCAGCAGTCAAGTTTATTTATCTTGTTTTTCTTTTGGTTCCCACTTTATTTTACAACTTGGAAAAGCAACTTTTTTCATGGACACAAAGTTTCACAATAAGTAAGCAAATTTATGTATATTGTGGACATCATTCACTTGTGAAAAATTAATGTTACCAGGGGCTATAATTTGAAATTATTCTAATTTTAAGTATTGTAATGTAGAGAAGAGACTACCCTAAATACCCTTCAAATGATGATGCCTATTGTGATTAAAACATTTTGTATAAAATGATTAATACTTTGTAGTAATAATTCATGAGGCTTGTGTTAGGGCCAAAATTATTCATTGTTTTCCTATAATGTTATCTGTTCAGTTCATATTTTAGAAGTAAGTGTATTTTAGTAGCAGCTGCTTTTGACAGACAAGCCCAATTTCTCCAATCTACATTATGTTTACCCAAATTCCTACAGTTGTCCAATGTAAACATTTTCCATTTGTGTTTGTTTTGAACAATCATGAATTTGGAATGTGAGGAAGCCGTAAATAGATTTAATTAACAGTTAATGAGTGACCATTTGTGGCAAGGGAAGACAGCATAAAATAGCTGTTAAGAATTCTTTTTTTTTTAATATTTTTATTGGGGAATTGGGGGATGGAAACAGCGCTGGGGAATTGGGGGAAGAGGAACAGACAGGTTGCTGTCCTTTTGTTCTTCAGTCTAGTTGTGGAGGAGGTTGCTTCACTGGCCCAAGTTGGCACCATCATTGCACTCTTCCCCGGGCGAGGCAGATCAGTCGTCGGCTTCTGGACGGCCGCTCACTGCGGCTGCTGGCCGCTCACGCTGGCTGCTGGCTACACACGGTAGTCCATGGCAACCCACTGCAGCAGGGGCTGTAGCCCACGTCGTCGCTGGTGACTCACACGACTCACAGCAGCCCAGCTCCAGGTTGAGCTGTTGTTCAGCATCTTAGCTGTAGAGGGCAGTGTCACTGGCCCTCATATGTGGGATCCGAACCGGGGCCCTCTGGCGTCCCAAGCCAGATCTTAACCATCGTGCCACTCGGCCGGCCCTGTTAAGAATTCTTGAGGTTGAATCCTGGTTCTGCCACTTAACATCAGCATATGGGCTTCAGCAGATTACTTAAACTCTGATTGTCTCAATTTCTTCATCTGAAAATGAGGCTTATAATACTATCTTCTTCAGAAGTTTTTGTGAAGCTTCCACTAGTTATTTAAACCATTCTTAGTATACAACAAATGCTATATGCAAATTTGTTAAATAATTATACATAGTATCAATATAATCCATATATAAAAATCATGTAATGACTTTTTTGCCCTCTACTTCTTTCCTCTTTGTAAAATCTTCTATCATGAATGACCAGACAATACCTCTATTCTTTTCTTGGAATTTCCTTTTCTTATTTCATCATTTTGTTCTGCTTCTAAGAGTCATGTTGAACACTGCAATCATATCTAGGATGCTGCAAGTACACGTACTACCAAGAACTCCATTTCTCTGTAAATAATGAAGGTCAGTTTTGAAAGTACAGAGCATCCTTATCTCAACTACAAAAGTGTTCAACAACAGCTATTTTCTATTCAGGATAATATTCAGCAGAAAATATCAGATGTGACTCTTCAGCATCTTGCTGTATCTCATTTCTGTTTTTGTGACTCTCCATTTCTTCTAAAAAATGGAGTCTTACATTTTCTCTGGGTTTCACATTATAGAAAAGCAAGTTTCTGGCAGTGTACTATAAGAAATATGCCTTTTATTAGTTATCTGTCCTCTAACTTATGGGGTATTATCTTTTCTCACTATAAAATCTCCACTGGATGGGACTGACCGCTCAGAGACTGCAACATCACTTGATTTCAACATGAGCTTTGATTTACAGTTTACTGGTTCAGTGTTGAGCATGTGCTTGGAGTTGAAGGACCCAATTTTATATCCCAGCTCCCCTGAATGTCAGTTGTATAACTTCAGGCAGGTGATTCACCTTTAGTCGTTATCAGGCATAATGACTTAAAAACCACTCACCTTATATTCATGTAATGAATAAAATACATTTTTGTTCAGCAAGATTTTCCTTGGTACCACAGTTTATTCTCATGGTGTTATCTATCTGTAAGTTTGCATTTACTAGTAGTGTCTCTTATGCAAAGAATGCTTTTATTATTATAAAAATAATTTATTATTTTAAATTTTATTTATCCATATGAAGACATATATATTATCAGTGAGTAACATCTGCATTGGAGAATTCTTTTTCCAGCACCTATCTAAGGGAGTGTGTATGTGTGTGTGTGTTTTGTTGCTTTAATATGTGACTTGACTTAATTATGTTTATTTATTCATTCACTTTTATTATAAAATATGTTCTAAACTTAAATAGATTATGGACTCTGAATTCACAGCCAAATAAGAATATGTCCTAAAAACAAATCTTTGGTTTAGATTTTTTCACTGGTACATTCGAATGTGTGTTCTATATTTGGTTTCTTTTGTTTTCTTCTAAAGTCATTTAAGCTTGTGTTGAATCATTTTCTTCTATATGGAAACACGCATTTATTTCAAAATGCTCATACAACTTTCTTAATATTTATTTTCTTACTACTACTATTGCTGCTACTACTACTCATAAGCCTATCTAAATATGACAGATATTTTTCATTCACTATTAGTTTAGAATTCAGATTTGCTCTTTAAGATATACCTGATATTAATATATTACAATGTTTAAAGAATAGCACGTTTCCTTCCAGTTTCTATTAAAGCTAAATGAGTTCTCAATTCTTTTAAGAAAAAAAAAAAGTTAGTCTATAGGGTTCCTATCCAGCGGTTCTCAACCAGTAGATCGCGACCCCTTTGGGGGTCCAACGACCCTTTCACAGGGGTCGCCTAAGACCATCGGAAAACAAAAAGATATTTACATTACGATTCATAACAGTAGCAAAATTACAGTTATAGAGTAGCAACGAAATTAATTTTATGGTTGGGGGTCACCACAACATGAGGAACTGTATTAAGGGGTCGCAGCATTAGGAAAGTTGAGAACCACTGCATAGACCCTGAGGAGACACAGGTTTACTATCCCTGGTTATACAGATGTGCTGTTTTTAATTGTTAGATTCATTGGTGTTATGTGTGAAGGGTGTATTTATATGGAGGGAAGACTAGTTTGAATATATTTTTTTTGTCTACATAATTTCTTTTGGAGCTAATATTCAGTGCATGGAAATTAAGACAAAATTATTCTATACTGGTGATATACATTCAAATTTTAGTATCTGTGATTTTCCAGAGGTAATATACAAAATAGAATTTTATTTATCTATAATCCGATGAGTCATATTAAATATAATTCTCAAAAAATGGCGGGAGGAAGAATGGCACAGAAGTATTTTCATATTTTAATATCAAATTACAACCTAGCTAACTAAAATCTTGTCACTGACTAGCTGGCTCTGGCATGCACTGACAGCGACCCCTAGTGGTGACAGAGCCTCTCCAAGGTGCATTTATCTTGTTCCTGAGCTTTTTTTTTTGTTTGTATTTTTGGATGAGAGTGTTAAAGATTTGAATCACAATAGAGGAATAATAGCCAAATTAAGTGATTCAAGGAGAAGACAAAACAATAATTTTAAGAATTAAATTTTATGTTTCTAAGCATCCTTAGGAAACATGTAGTGAAGTAATTGTTAAAAGTCCTAATGAGTGAATTAGTCTGCATAATAAATGCAACTAATATCATAAATATTCTCCATATTTAAATTATAGTTACCTTTCATAGAAGTAGGGGAATAAAAAAATCAGTGTTTAAAGCTGTAATTTTAAATGAAGTTATATTTGTTTTAGTAATTATATCCATTGTAGTTTAACTCTCAAAAGATGTGCAACACTAACTGCTTAATCTACTTAAGTCATTGCCCTTGGGGATGAATTCACTTTAGATCTCTACTCTAGCATTAGCATTTTTAAAGAGTGCTTCGGAAAACTTTTGTATGGACAGCGCTATAGGAAACAGTGTCAAATATTATTAACAAACTACATAGAATGAAAAATTAGGCATGTTTTTTCCCCCATCCTGTTTTTCACTTTAATAAAACCCTAGATTATTTCTTTAGAATTATACATAACAAATGAGATTTTTCTATATTCAGTGCAATGAACAAGTAGTATAAATAAAACATAGGATTAATAGCTGTTTTTTTCCACCTTAAGTGTAATTGAGGGTCATTATGTTTTGAATAATTTTATTACAAAATCCCGACCTGCTATGACTAATTTTCAAGGTGTATTTTCATAGTATTTTATTTTTTTAAACTATCCATTGCATTTAAAAGTTATGAGACCATAGTAGAAAGACTTGATACCATACATTATAATGAAATATTAATCTCAGAGGTTGCTCTATGGAAAGCACCTCCAGTGGATGCTATTAGGTGCGTTCACTATTAAATAGCACTCTAGTAAAAATAAGAAAAATACATATTATATTTGAAATGGCTAAAAGGGCTTTTTTACTCTAGATGCCTTAGCAGTTTTAAAATTTCTAATGTCTGACTCTCTGAGAACCGGATATAGGGTCAGTGTTTGCCAAATTCATCTAAAACAGCATTTTTGCATGCAGTATATAGTTGAAATGATATGGAAAATGCTGACCTCTATGTGTCTTCAAATTCTCTGAATGTTCTCTTTTCTATGATTTCCACATTGTGCTTTTGTTGATATACGTGTGCTGAAGTGTGTGAGGTCAAATAGCTGAAGGTGGTAATGGAAAAGGGCAGTTGTTCCCCCCCCACCACCACCACCACCAAGTACATGAAATGGAAGAATCAAGGTGAATAGATCTCATCTCCTGCAGCTTATTGGAAGGACATCTCTATTATTTTAATGTGCCCCTTAAAGTTACTCCCTATGGTCACAACAATTTTACTCTGGTGTTAAATACAGATTTAGCTCCAGGGCAAAATCTAAGGGACTGTGTGATCCTAGCTGTTTTTTCTCTGCTAGATCCTGAGCATGCTTGAACATAAGACGTACTCTTTTTTTGTTAAATGGCAACCAAAATATATGACTTTATTATTGCAAAACTTTTCCTAAACCTCTACCCTCTACTGAAATGAATATTGAACTTTTTGTTTTTATTTATTTTTAAGGTGTATACCCCAGGCTCCAGTAACTGTTAAAAACTTTAAAAGCTGGATGCTTTTCTATGGCAACTATTGAAAGTCTCATCCTTCCTGTCACATTTATTTTTCATATTGAAGATATTTTTCAAATTAATTAACCCAAAATAATTATTCAGAATATTGAAGATCTGAACATAATTTCCTTGCAGAAATTATTCTTTTTCTTTAAAATATTCAAAGATGTTTCATGCCTTTAACAGCAATTAAATGTGTTTATGATTTTACCCTGTAATAAATTATTAAATGTGGGATTTACTCCCCTTCTCTCATTGATATGAGTTTATTGAAAGCTAGAACAGTTACTTCCAAAGTTGTATTGTGGAAAAACTAATATTTATTATTTTTAGGTCACCAGCAACACTGACATTAACTTTCTGAATATATATATTTTCAGGGAACTCACTCCTTGAAAAAGCATGGGACCTTCCTGCTTGAGGCCGTGGTAGACCAGAACTCAGCTTTTAGTTCTGTTCTGCCATTTCTGCTGTAAAATAGCTGTGTTTTCCAAAAGTTTTCTCCAATAGTCAGTGAGGAAAGTTAAGTATTAGTCCTTTTCTATTGAAATGATGTAAGTTATTTGGATTATATGTAAGGGGTAGGATTTGTTTATTTAAATGAAAATCCTCCATCCAGAGGAAAAACAAATAACGATTCTAGAGTTACAGGGTAAGTTTCAGACTTCAAATCGTAGGTGTGCTTTTGCTTTCGTTTTTAATTGGAACTTTTGCTAGATACTTGGAAAAATCAATAGGGTAACATTTTTCAGGCTGATATTAAAAAAATAAAAATATCTTTCTCCCTTCTTATTTTATTTATTAAGGTAATTAGTGTCATTTAACATTGTTAATATAAAGCAACAGAAGAGTTGATTTTAAGTCTCTTAGGACTTCATCTGTTCTCTTTCATAAATTATTCTTTAAACTAGGTTCAGATTTTTACTCAATTGATTCTAGTTGCAAAATAATATACTTTAATCCTTGAACATTCAAATCTTGTGAAATAAAGAGGTTCTTTGCCTTTGTGAAGAACTAACCTAGTGGACATCATAAAAAGACTTGTGGAAAAGCAATTTCAGTCAAATAGCCTTATGCAAGGTTTTAACATCTTTGCTTATATTTCCCCAGGATAAACATCTAATCATAGTAAAATCTTTTTTTTTAAAACTGAAGCTTTCTTAATTCCCCTAAAATAAATATTTCTCCAAAACACTAAATAAATGCTTTAAGGTTTGCATACAAATTCAAAAATACTTGTTTTAGGGTTGTAATAATTTAAGATTCAAACTGAAATACATATTAGTAAGTTGACATCTAAATGGAAAATGATCCCCTTTGGGGAACTGGACAAAAAACTATTAGAGTTATTTTATTCAATATATTATTCATGTATGCATGTTTCTTTAAGTTATGTGTGTTGTCACTATAAATAGCCTCATATAACCTTAAACATATAATAGATATGTAAATATACACAGTCATAGACATATGTGTGTATATTTATACATATGTATATATAAATTCCGATTTTGTATTAATCTTTTGTATCATTCTTCTTGAGTATCTCACCATCTATACAAAATTTTTTAAATGTATGAATCTTTAGCAATTTTATCAATTACTGCCAAATCATTTAATATATTTGTGCAGTAATAATGAAATGTGTTATTACAGTGAGCTGAAATAGCTCATATACATATATGTTTCTATGTATAGTGCATATAAATCTTTTATTTCCTAAATTTAACCTAATTAACTCATGTACTTTATCAGTTTTTCAAAATTAGATATGGCAAGTGAATTACTCTTTGAGTTTATTTATTTTTTTGTGCAACTATAATGTATTTCTGAACTGATAGACTCTGTGTTCTGATTTCCAGGACTTAACTTATCATATCGTGATCTACTGACATTTCCAGCTCAATCACCAATATCTTCTAGTTCTGCCATTGCAGAATTGAAAATTCACTCTGTTTTTCTCTTTGAGAGCCATTACCACCTGCTTTCATCTCTCTAAAACTGCTTACTGTAACAGATTCTAACTGCTCTCTGCCTTAGTCATGTCAATAATAATCTAAACAAGACTACATACTGCAGGATAAAATATCATTCCTTTGCGAAAACAACTTCCTGCCAGTGATCTCCAAACACTGCATAAACAACACCTTTCTGTCTCTGTCTTCTGTTGCATCTCACTAAAAATAGACCCCAACAACTCCATATGTCTCAGATTAACTTATTTGACTTATTAGTAAAACATTTGACATTTTCTACTACTGTTCCTTTATTTGTGCATATAGTCATTCTTTCTTTCAATTTATACTTAAAGGCATACAACAGCAATTCCTTTCCAAAGTCCTGATTAATATTGTTCTCCTATGGATTCAGGATGTCAAAACAGTATATGATATCACATGTGAACCAATTATTGACATAATATTCTCCTGTTTTATAAATGAGGACATGGAAGCTCATAGAAATAAAGACACTCATCTAAAGTCTCATACACATCATCTAAAATTCTTTGCATTATTTCAATGAGTAATTTTAATGAGATTAGCACTCAGATAATTTACTCATGTATATTAGGTGGGACTTCAAGCAATATTTGACCACTTGAAAAATTAACTTTCTTTTTGGTTGGCAGGCTCTTTCATTTTATAAATGAGATCTATAACTAGCTGGAACAGGACAAAGAACATTTTTATTTCTGAACCATTTGAGAAGTTACCACATACAGTTACTTTACCCTAGGATATTTTATAAGGTATTTCCTATAAACAATACATCTTTATACATAACCACCCAAAAAACACCAAAATCAGAAAAATGAATATTGATACATTACAACCATCTCGATATCAAACTTTTGTTTATAAGATATTTGTTTTTCTTAATTAAATTAAATATATTTTGACCTAGTCTTTCATCCACTAAAGATGGCAGGAAATTGAATGTCAGTCATTTTAGAGAAGGCCCTCTCCATTTTCACAGTTCTATTTCAGCCCAGGACCTTTCAATTGGCTCTAAAAAATTCTTAGTTTTTGACTTCTCATAGTGCTCCTTCTCCTGGCTTCAGGCTTTGAGGGCTGACTGCTCTATCACAGTGGATTTAGGGCTGGTGTAGGCTCACTCATTGTCAACTATATCCATAGAAAGTAGTATAATAGTTGAATTCTTAAGTCAAAATGTGCAGAATTAGGGGTAAGATGGGTCAGGGAACCTAAATTAATGAATGGTGCCACCTTTAGACTACAGGGAATTCACTTTTTCTTTCTTATTTACCTATAACTTTTCTTTCCTGATCATAGTCCTATGTAAGCAACAAAAACTTAATATGTTCTCATATATGCTTGTTATTTCATATGTATTTTACAAATATTTAGAGAATAAATTTTTGAAGTAATTTTCATCCAAAAATGGCTTAAATTATGCTTCAAAATATGATTACAATGAACTAAGTAGAGAGGAATAATCATTCATTAGAGAGTTTTAGCCCTGATGTTCTCCTAGACAAGTTAATTAAATCAGAACTTTCATGGTTTTTAGTAATGCTTGGGGAAAATATCTTCCACTTTTTAAAGAAACTAAAGAGAAAGATAACATGTTAAAAGTATCACCCCAAATTACAAGTTTGATGTATTATGTATTTATATAATTTAAGAATATTTGAGTATTAATAGACAAGGCTAACAAATAGATTTCTTGAAAGATAATATAATATTGATTAATATGTATTCAGATATATGTAATCATTAATATATAGCCATTATATAAAATATCTTTAGTCATATAAATAATTACACATGTAAAGATTGAAATAATCTGATTTTAATTGATATGTTTGATGCAATTTTAACCAGGTTATCAACTAACTAAATTTGAGGCATATGTAAATAGGAAAATGATAGACTTTTCACCTAAAACTGCTTCCAAACTTGCTCTGACTGAGAGTTCCTCCACATAATTTGACACTATCTATGTGAGGCCTCATAGATTTCTGATAATTTTGAACTGTAAGAACAGTTTCACTTTTGGTAATTTGTCTTTCAGGTATTCAAAAAGCTATTCCAGTCTAATTGAAAAGTTCAATCTTCCATTTATTTATTAATTCTCTTCATCCACTGCAAATCTCATCTATGGCCCATAGACAATTCTGGAAATTTGATCATGACCTCTTATTTTGTGTGTGTGTGTGTGTGTGTGTGTGTGTAATCATTACTATTTTGTTTCTGAGCAGACATGGTTATGGCCAAGGGGACGGGATGCGTGGTAGAGGGATGAAGTGCTTCTATAATCTGGCTATTGGTGCCTCTTTTATAGTAGGTATCCGTATGCTGACAATTTCATGAAACACAATTAAGTGTTATTTGAATATTCCCTGAGAACATCAACTCTTCATTTTTTGTTCTAGATGCTTCACTGGCCAACTGATTTTTGTGATAGCCTCCTCCCCCTGTCCTCTTGCATTATTGCAATTTAATAACAGTCCTTTGACTCCTACAAACTACACTTAGGGAGAGAGCCCTAACAACATGTTTCATACCTACCTTTATTTTGTGGTGTCCAAAATACCAAAGGAAACAAACATCATTAAGCCTTCTCGGGTTGAAATGCATCATGTTAGTAGCTGTGTCTACCTTTCCGTGACAGTCTAAGCTGCTTCAGCCACCTTCCCTACCTTTAGTTTTCTCCGCATGAGAAACACCAACAGATTTTTATGTCTCTGTTAGTCACAAACTTATACAATGATATTTTGGTTGTCCTAAGATCATATCTTTAGCTTTGCAGTCCACTGAGAATACTAAATGTACTATGTGGATCAAAGAGTTTCCTTGGAAAGTGAAGACCATTTCCTCCTTTTATAGATACAACTGATATCGAAGGTAGAGTAATGGCTCCCAAAGATATCTATGTCCTAACCCCTGGAAAAGTTGAAAATGTTACATTTTGTGGTCAGAGGAATGTTGCAGGTTTGACTAAGGATAAAGATAATGAGCTGAGGAATTTATCCTGTATTATCTGGTGAGCCCCCATGAGTTCTAAAAAGTAGAGAACCTGTCCTGGCTGCCATCAGAGGGAGATAAGATGACAGAAGAAAACGGATGATAAATGTCAACTATAGAATGAACTTGACCTGCCCTTGCTGACTTTGAAGACAGAGGAAGGGGGCCATGAGCCAAGGAATGTAGGTGGTCTATAGAACCTGGGAACAGTAATCAAATTCTTCCCCACAGCCTGCAGAAAGAAGGACAACCTTTTCAATACCTTGATTGTAGACCAGTGAGGACTATGCCAGACTTCTAACCTACAGAATTGTATTATAATAAAGTTTTGTTTGTTTGTTTGTTTTAAGCTGATATGTTAATAGTAATTTATTACTGCAACAACAGAAAACTAATATACCCAGTCTCTATGAGGGGTTTTATTAGATGGAAACATCTTTTCACTTGATCAGTGACATAGTTGTTGCTGGACTAGTTTCTTATCTTTTATATATGATTATATATATATATATATATATATATATATATATATATAAACACACACACATACATACATGGCACTGTCCAGACAGTTGATCCTAAAACAACATGGGCTTGAGCTGAGCATGGCTACTTATATGGCTGTGTTTTCAGTCCAAAGTTGAGAAACTGCACAGGACCAGCTTAGGTTATACTTGGATTTTTTACTGCTTGGGCATCTGCATCACAACCCCCAGTTTATTTCAGGGTTAATTGTACTTATTATCAGCTTTCCTCAGATTTGGGGCTTTACTAAAAATGCTAAGACAATAGGAAATGTTCTACGTAACATCTTGTTTAGACTTGCACACATACACACACCCCTTTTTATTTTTTATAGATTATGCCTTCTTATCCATTAATGTTTTAAATAGCTATCATGAGGTGTCATAAAACTAAAAATGAATTTATAAATCATTAGCAAACAAAAATGTATAATCTGTAAATATTAAATTAAACTTGCTTTTGAGAATAAAGGAAAAATCAAATGAATACCAGACTATTTATAAAATGTGACACAGAGAACACTGTATATTAAATTTATACACAGAGCAACTCTAATCAGAAACACATCTCTAATTTTATTAAAAATTCAATAAAATCATTTATATTGTATTCATATAAATAACCCAGAAAATAAAACAATCTCATGAGAGCTGAGAAAAAATAGTAAAAAATAATTTTTAAAAAAATCAATTAGTTAAAAGGGTAAACACAGAACTGATTAATCCAAGAATTGATTCTTCAGTTAAAAATTAAAATGGCACACCTTGAGTCTGATCAAAAAAGGGATATTAAAGGACAGATAAGAGAAAAACCATTCTTAGGGAGAAATTTTATAAAAAAAAAGATAAAAAAAGAGTGTGTCCTATATGTTAATTCATTTTAAAACTAAGAAATAATAAAATGGTGATTTTTATGATAAGTAAATTGCCTATAAATAAAGCTAAAAAGCTTTTCTGGCAATGTAAATTAAAACTGATCATGAAAGATACTGTTTTTGGATAAGAAGATTTAATGGATCTTCAGAAAAGTCATGATGTATGTTTGCAACAGATGGCACTAGTTTATTTTTGGAAGTACTAGAGCCATTCGCATCAATGTTATTGCTATGTCATTGACAGCTGACAGTTCTAGCTTCATTCTAAAACAAAATGAGTGATTTGGTTGAATTTTGGAGATTTTACAAGTTGAAGATGGAAGACCAAACTGTATATTTTTGCCATATTTTACTGTTTTACTTCCATAAAGGGAGAACACACATCAAGCTTGTGAAAAGTTGCATTAAGTTTATGGTGACAATGCTCTACAAAACGTCAATGCCAACGATGGTTCACAAAATTCTGTGCTGGTGGTTTTGATCTCAATGACTCTCCTCTGTCAGGGAGGCCCACTGAGATTGATGATGACAAAATAAAGGCATTGATAGAGTCAAACCCACGTTACATGACACGAGAGATTGCAGAAACATTGAACATCCATCATTCAAGTGTTCACAAGCACCTGAAGAAGCTGGGATATATAAGCAAGCTAGATATTTGGGTTCCACATGAACTCAAAGAAGTTCATTTGACAGTGCATATAAACATCTGCAATATGCTCATTAGACATAATCAAAACGATCCTTTTTTGAAGCGACTGATAACTGGTGTTGAGAAGTGGATTGTTTACAACAATGTGGTGCACAAACGGTCTTGGTCCCGACGTGATGATTTGCCTCAAATGACATCGAAAGCAGACATTCATCAGAGGAAGGTTATGCTCTCAATGTGGTGGGATTTTAAAGGTGTCTGTTCTTTGAGCTCCTACCAATGAACCAAACAATCAATTAGAATGTGTACTGTTGGCAATTGGGCAGTTTGAACAAATCCATCATCCAGAAACATCCAGAGCTTGTTAATTGTAAAGGAGTTGTGTTCCATCATGACAACGTGAGACCACACACAAGTTTGATCAACCGCCAAAAATTACTGGAGCTTGGATGGGATGTGTTGCCACACCCACCATACTCGCCTGACCTTGGCCATCAGATTTCCACTTGTTTCGCTCTCTTCAAAACTCCTTGTGTGGTATAACGTTCAATTCAGATGAGGCTGTAAATCAGCACCTTGTTCAGTTTTTCACCAATAAAGACAGGTCGCTCTAGGAATGAGAAATTATGAAGCTCACTGAAAGATGGCAAAATTTATCGAACAAAATAGGCAATATGTCATTGATGGATCTATGTTCTTTATATAAATAAATGATCTTTGAGAAACATAGACAAAATACATCATGACTTTTCCGAAGACCCAATATATGTATGAATTGACCTTTTTCCCCCCAAATCAATAATAACAAAAATTAAAAACAATCAAAATAAGATTGTTTTTAACCTCAATTTGATCAAATTATTCTTAGTCAATCTGAAATAATATATGCTTGAGAGTAGTGCAAATAATTTTAAAGATTGAGAATGAGAGGAAAGAACTGAAGAATTAATAGAAAACTAAATAAATAGTATAGAGTGTACATAAACTTTTCTAAATGTCTTTATTGAGCTTTAATTTTTATTAGCAGCAGCCTAAGAATTTACTATTTTTATTTCATTTACGAGTATATAACACATACATGTATTTTTGAGTTCTTATAAGTACTAAGACCTCTTCTAGTGCTGAGCACAGAGGCATGCGTAAGAAAAGAAGCCTCTGCTCTGTTGGGTTTTCAAGTAGAGTGGTGAAACAATTAATAGTAATATGAAATGTGAACAGATACATTAAGAAGGTTATTTGAAGTGGTCTTTTAAAGAAAGTAAAAACGCAGAGATAGACGTGATAAGAGAGCAACTGGAAAACACTAGAGTCACCTTAGCATTGAGTTATACAAGATGAACTTTCTGAGGAGGTAACATTTGAACTGCAACCCAAATAATATGTTGTCAACCTTACCAAGATTGGGGAGAGGAATGGGTGTTAAAACACTGTCGCTGTTGGGTCAGAAGAAAAGGGACAATGAGTTTGACAATTTCAGGGACAATGCAGGCCAGTGTTACTGGAAGTCAATGAAGGGGAGGTGGAGTTGGATGGTAGGAGATAAGGCCAGAATGATAGGAAGAAAATTTTAGGGATTTAAATTTACTAAAATGCAGTAAGAAACCAGGGGACTGTGATGATCTGACTTACATTTTAAAATTAAAATGTAATTTTAATTTGTTTGTTTGCTATCTCACATTTATATCTATAGGCATATTCAGTTGATTAGCTTCCTATGGACAGCCCTTCCAATTAGCTTGCTGAATATTTTCGCTTTTCATCCAGATGTTTTGCTGTTGGCACTCAGGAAGATGACTGATGATAAAGGAAAACACATATCCTTGAGATATATTTAAAACTGTGAATATTGTAAGAATGATTTTGGGAGCTGGTTAAAAATGCATCCAAAAATAAGCACAGTGCTTGTGAAGTCTCAAATTAGAATAATTTAGCACCTTTGTTATTTTCACTGGCAGTAAAAATGTGTTTGTTTACATTTGTTTCACAGGTATAAATTGGCGCTATGAAAATTGTCATAAAGCTTTGTTGATGAGGGGAATCAAAAGTAAATGAAAACGTATTACTATATTATACTTCATTTGCTTTTGACATCCAGGTCTTTTGGATCATAGTGCCTTGGGAAAAAAATATGCTCCTAATAGGTTTTATTTTAATATTACTAGGATTCCATTCTGTGGAAAAGGCTCTATTTTTAGTAATCAGAGACTCAGTGCTTAAGAAGTTAAGCACTTTTAATGAAATAACACTGAACTTAATTTTTGTTTTCTCAGATGTATGATAGCGATTACATTCTCCAACCTTGTGTGTGTGTGTTTCTGTGAGCACATGGGTGATTTTCAGTGTGCATGTGAGTGCTTGCAAACATGTTATTTATGTGTCACTACCATGGCTGAAAAGTGGAGGCAGACTATTACATTTATCTACAGGATGTTAGGCAGTCTGTTAATCCTGTAAAAAGAAAAAAAAATCAGTCCATCAAGTCCTTTTGAAGTGGAAACCCAATCACCTAAACAAGTTTTATTTTAATTAACTCCTAGATGATTATTGTGTGTGTGTCATGTCCTAGCAAGAGTCAAAAAGAATCTGTGATGGAGTCCTTGCTTTCAAGAATCTCCCTATAATAATATTCCTACAGTATATATTTATGGTGCCTAATGCTTTCTCAAAGCGCTCCTCTAATGAATCTCACTTTAAAAACATGATAAAATAGGAACAATTACCTGTACATGGCAGGACACAATATTGTATCACTCAATTCTTTATTACATCATTTAAAATGCATGAAATTTAGAATATTTAATATCCTGACTTGATCCCAGCAAAATATGAAATATTCAAGCTAGCAGCCTTTTGTGGAAAATAATAATATTTTTCATCAGTTGTTTATCTTCTAATATCTTTGTAGTCCCAGAAACATGATTCTTTCTATTTGAGTGTCAGATTATGAAGTATGTGTAAATGTAGAAATAATTTGGACAGTTTTATAGGGAGCTTGACTTGTAATGCTGTAAAATGAAATAAACAGGTTGATTTGAACACTTTTAATGTGATTTATAATGTTTACACACATCTGTTCATTCTCCTTTTCAGTAAATCTTGCAATTAAATTTAGCAATGCAAGAAATATGCCCTCTTTAAAAGAAACACACAAACATACACACACATATTTTATAGGAAAAAAGTAAAAAAGTAATTCTCCCAATCTCGGTTCTTTGGTGCCTTGTAGCTAGTCAAAGGGAACAATGGCGCAATGAAATTCTATTGTGTAGAGGTCTCAGTGTTGTTATGAAATTCTATTCTCACTATTAACATGACAAGTGACAGATGCATTGTTTCAGAATTGAAATGTGAGAGGAAAGTACATAAGCATTAGGGATAACCAGATATATCATGGCACCACTTAGAATAATGTGTTCACTGGCTAGGGGAAATAATTGTATTTATAAACACACCTGAATGTTACAAAGTATAACTCAGAAAATTATTAGGAATGCCTAATGATATACATTTTCACTTAATAAAAATATATATAACTATGTGGTAAATCCATAATAATTAAAAGAATGGACTTTGTAATCACACAGCCCATATTTAAAATAGAAATTTGGCAAGCGTGCCCCTGGCAATTGAAGTAAACACTCTGAACCTTAAGTATAATATTATAAACACAATATGGAGCTCATTATTAGGGGGTTCAGGATATTTTGTATTTTATTGAGTTGTTTTGAGGATAAATGAGATGATACACATAAATCGTATTACAGTGTCCACAAATATTTACATTATTATTTTTATTAAAATAACAAAATAAGCTATTAAATACCCTTAGTCCATCAGAAAGCTCTTTGTCTGCAAAATCTTGTTTTTGCAAGTAATTGTAGGTCCATCATTTTATTTTTTTACTTCGCTTTCCATTTTTCTTATCAGAATTATTCATCAAACTCATGCTTATTGGTATTTATATGCAAATATATGTGAAATCCAAAACGTGTGAAATATCTGTAGATATTTTCTAGATTTTCATAATATATAGTGTATATTTTTATTATAAAATAACTAATACTTAAATAGCAGTTGACTGTTTTACAGTTTCAGCTTATTTGACTGAATATAAGCATGAACTATGTTTTGTTTTTCATTTCAGTTTATGGATATGAAAACTAAAACATTGCGCTTGGTTCTGCAGATAATATTGGCAATAATAAGGGTAGGCCTTCAGATTTCAAATCTATGGTCTTTGTAATGTTACAAGCCCAGTCAGTGTAGGAAAAATGCTATTTGGAAATGATGTCACTAAATATTTGCATGAACCTTGAATAGAGTAATGATTCATACACACCAGTAATTGTGTTACTCTTCCTGCATGGGTCAGTTAAAGGAGACTATGAATTCAGTAATATTTGCGGAAATTGAAAAGGAAATTTCCAAAATGTTTGATATCTCTAGTAATCAGAAAAGACTATTAGTGTTTCACTTTATGGATATTCTATTATTTTTATTATTACATTAAACTCTGTAGTGATACAATTTGCAATAGAGCCGAAGAATGGAAATATGGAAGAAAGGAATAAATTGTTCTAATTTCCTTAATTATTTTTCATTTTATTACATACCACTGAATTAAAAAAACATTTGCTTTTCAAAATTAAATTTGAGCAATAGTTTCATGATGAATATTATTTTTCTATTCTTTTATCTACCTTTATTAGAGACATAGTTTCAAAATACAGCTACTTTGAATTTGCATGCAATGCTATTATAATAATGTCAACAAAAATATTAAATAACATTTATTAGGTGCTTACTGCATGTCCAGCAACATTTATTATGTGCTAATGTGTAAATAGCTAAGTATTTTGCAAGCATTATCCTTTTAATCGTCATTATAATCTTCATAGATATAGATTAGTGTTAGTATTATTATAATTATAAGCACAGAAAATTTGAGGCCTATAAGGTTTGTGGTTTTCCAGCATTCCTAAAGCCCTCACATAGATGACCGGAGACATACCCTAGACTAGACTTTCTATGTAATTTTAAATATTTAGATTTTAACTGATTAATTTGTTGTACTTTGGACCCTTTCCTTCCTCATATCATATTTCTCATTTACCACAATGAGTGCTAAGTAGGCAACTATAGTGGATTAAAATTCAAATAATACTATACTACAATTCATTCTTTTGTCACGTAGTAATTTAGCACATATTATAGTCTAGGCATAAAATTAGTTCAGTGGCAGATACAAAGATAAAATGTATAAATATAGACTTTGAGAAACTTTTATTATTAAAGGAGAAAAATATGTACATTAAAATGAAACTGTACCACCTCCTTATGCCATATACAAGAACAAATTCAAAATGGATTAAAGACTTAAGCGTAAGACCTGAAACCATAAAACTCCTAGAAGAAAATATAGGGTCTAAATTTGCAGACATTACCCTGAGCAATAATTTTACTGGTATATCCCCACGGGTAAGGGAAGTAAAAAAAAAAATGAACATATGGGACTACATCAAACTTAAAAGTTTTTTTCACAACAAAGGAAACCATCAATAAAACAAAAAGAAAGCCTACTGAATGGGAGAAGATATTTGTCAATGATATATCTGATAAGGGGTTAATATCCAAAATTTATAAAACACTCATGCAACTCAACACCAAAAAAACCAAACATCCCAGTTAAAAAATGGGCAGAGGATATGGAAAGACACTTCTTTAAAGAGGACATACAGATGGCCAACAGGCATATGAAAAAATGCTCAACTTCACTAATCATTAGAGAAATGCAAATAAAAACCACAATGAGATACCACTTCACTCCAGTCAGAATAGCTATCATCAATAAATCAACAAACAACAAATGCTGGCGAGGTTGTGGGGAAAAGGGAACCCTGGTGCACTGTTGGTGGGACTGCAGACTGGTGCAGCCACTGTAAAAATCAATATGGAGGTATCTCAAAAAACTGGAAATGAAACTACCGTATGACCCAGCAATTCCACTCTTGGGTATCTATCTAGAAAAACCCAAGACATTAATTTGAAAAAATATATGCACCCCTATGTTCATTGCAGCGCTATTCGCAATAGCCAAGACTTGGAAACAACCTAAATGCCCATCGGTAGATGACTGGATTAAGAAACTATGGTACATTTGCACAATAGAGTATTACTCAGCTATAAAGAAGAAGGAAATTGTACCGTTTGGGACGATAGGGATAGAACTAGAGAACATTATGCTAAGTGAAATAACTCAGTCAGAGAAGGACAAATACCATATGATTTCACTTATATGTGGAATATAAAAAACGGAATAAATGAGAACTGTAATCAGAAATAATCTCAGAGACACAGAGGAAAAACTGATGGTTACCAGTTGGGAGGGGGTGGGGATGAAGGAGAAGGGGAAGGGATGAGACAATACAAATTGGTAACTACAAAATGGCCTCAGGGATAGAAAAGACAGTCTGGGGAATATAATCAATAATGTTGTAAATATTTTTTAGGGGGCCAGTTGGATTCATGTCTTGTTAGGGAGACCTCTTCATAGACGTTGTAGAGGCCTGACCACTGCACTGCATTTCTGAAGCTGATGTTGAATAACATTGTATGTCAACTATAATTATATATACACACATAGACATGGGAGGTGGAGTAGAGTGTGGGAATGGAGTCAATGGAATTGTAATAGATAAGTATGATATCAGGGGTGGGAGGGCAGTGGATGGGGGAGGAGGGTTGTTACTTTGTGAGAGGTGTAAAGGATAACTATTGCATTGTTCTGTACACCTGAAACTAATAATATAAATAAATAAATAAATAAAATGAATTTTAAAATAAACAAAAATAAAATGACAATGCAAAATTTATAATAGTAAATTTCTTCACAATTCTATGGGTAGAAACCAAGATTTTCAAAGTACCATGGCCTCCTTTTATAATATCATTGTGGACACCTGCCTCCAGCCACACCTTTCAGAATTCCCCACACATTAACTCTTAAAATCCTTTTAACTTTGGGTAAATCCATTGTTGACTTTATTCCTATACTCCAGTGGCCACTTTGTAGCAGTTGCCTTAGGAAGAAATAATTGAGTCCAGCTCTAGGACACAATTTCAGAGGGCAAGACTTAAGTTCCCCCTGGAAACTCTTCTATCTGTAGATTTATGGATATTCAGGACGAGATTCAGCATGTGATTCACATCTCCCAACTCAAATGTTCTCTCTCATAGACAGGCTATTCTAGGAGTTAAACATTTATCACAAAATTAATCTTATATATAACTACAGAAGGAAAATCATAAAATCGTGTGAGACTAAGGATTTTGTGTGGTTAAAACCCTCCACTATGAGGCAAAAAGACCTTTGCTCTTATGTTTCCCAAACTGAATGCTAGATTCCCACGGGAGGCCTTTCTCAGATACACATGTAAAGTAAAATATAGAAGACAAACTGTCCATTTTGGCTTTCCAAAGTGACAAGGTTAGTAAGAATTTGATTGAAATGCACACATACACACATGCACACATGCACACACACATACTAAGAGGCTAAACAAATGTGTATTATATGTGCATGAGTTTGAATACGTTTATATAGAATAAATTGGAGCAAAGAGTGGGGGTGATAGGTGGATAAAGTTTGAAATTGACTAAAAAGAATAAAATAGGATAAAAAATATTATTGTTAAAGAAAGAAAATTGCAATCGCATACAGTTGAATAGATACATAGCTATATCTATATACAGATGCAAAAATCTGTGTGTAGATATACAGATATCTGGCATCATTCTAAATGATTTTTATAAATATTAACACATTTGAATTAATAAAACGTTATTAAAATGTTTAGCACTCAAAGAGATGAAGATATAGTTAACATAAAGGTGATATGAGACCCAAGTCAATAAAAACAAACCATTTAAAACTTGAGAATGTGATAATTAAAAGTTAAAGGACAAGAATCTATAGACAATGAGTTACAAAAATATATAAATGTTAAAAAATGATAGATCACTTAAAAGTGAGATAATAAAATTCAAATAACTGCATACTATTTGAATTAAAATAAGATGAGGGAAGGTAAATATAATCAAGGCAATACAATTTTAGTTCTTTTGGCTTGAGTCTCTCCAGGGGGAGGACTGGAAAGGAAGTGGTTAAGTGAAGTAAATTAGGCTAGTGAGGTTAAGGACAAAATTTTAAATTATGCTCTGGAGCAAAGAAAGAAGAAGAAAGGGAATCTAGCACTTGAGGGACAAGGCATGCTTAGGAAGGGAAAGAGCTGGCCTTCAGGCCTGAGAACCAGTTTATTTTCTTATCCATATTTTAGTCTTCATTTATCTCACAGCTCCTTTTAAGGTATGCCATCAGGGAACTGTGGAAGAATATCAGGGCTCAGATTATCTCTTGGGTGAAAACAAATTCCTGGCAAAACATAAGAAAATTTTCTCAGCTTCATTAGTAACGTGGAAAATGTGAATAAAAATAATGATAAAATTTATTTACTCCCAAATAGTATTTTAAGGATAAAAATACCAGCCTTTTTGGTACTTAGCAATTTTATGAAATACCAGAATACAGAAATAATGCAGAGGGAATTGCAATCACGAAAGAAATGATACAGCTCAAAGAGTTAAGATTAAAAGCTAAAGCTCAAAGATTAAAGACCAAATGGTAAACTAGAAGAGGAATAAAGGATAATGATCTGGGACCTTGGCTGCTACCAGAATGTTTACAATGTAGATGTATCTTATGATAACACAGGACAAGGAACAATATAAACTCTATTATTCTTTGGCTAATTTTCTTCAGACCCATTGTTTTTTCATTCATTTAACAGTATATTAACTGAGCCTTACTGAACTGAACAGCTGTAGGTGTATTAGTGTGGTAAACAATATCAGAAAACAGATGATAAACACGTTCTTGTATAAACCTGATCATTTCACATAATGTTAAAAAAACAATGAAGAAAGTAAAACAGACTCTTGCTGGGAGGGCAGAGAAGGTAAATTTGGATTGTGAAGTCAGGAAAAGGTTCTATGAAGAGCACCTACATAATTTATTATGTGATGATAAAGAGCCAAACATGGGAGTTTGGGGAGGTGGTTCATGGAAAGATGTTAGAAAAAGTGCGTAGGCTTAGAATCTGGTCTGAGGAATGGAAAGGTCTGTTTGGCTGGATTATAATGATTATAATGCTTATAATAAACTAAGAGGAGATTGGTATGAGTTGAGATCAGCTAAGTGAAAAGGGATTACTACTCATAAGGTTTTGAAAACCTTATGAAAACATATACGTATTTACTAGCCTACATTTGATTTCTGAGCCAACCTTCTGTGAAAGAAAAAGACTACACAGTATATTCTATCAATTTGTGAACCAGTGGTAAGCTGATGATTATGTAGAAAGTGTAGTGCACTTCTCTTTCCAAACAGCAAGGGTCTGTCTTTTGTAGGCCTGCTTTATGGTCCAGAGAATAATAACCAGTGATTGGTCCTTCTCCAGGTAAACATTAGTTGGGCACCTGACTTCCTGCCTCTTACACACACCTCCAATTAGCTGAGTGCTATACTGCTCATCAACCACTAGAAGCTTTATTTTCCCCTCACTGCTCAGAGTGTTTAATTTTCTCCCCTCTTCACCAAAGACCAGAAAGACAAAAATACGAATCTAGGTAAATCGACACACAAAGAACTGAATAGGAGCAATGGTTCTTCTTTTACTTGAAATTGTTGAACACCTTTATCAAAATAGTTAACTGGCACTGGGCACCAGCTCTTTGTGAGGAGCAATTTGCAAGTGTTTTCTCATTTAGCCCTCATCCACTCTGTGAAGTGCTTGTACTAATAGCACTTGGACTTTGCACAGTAAGAAACTGGGGCTAAGAGTGATTAAAAACCTGTCAGTTCATCGAACAGTGAACAACAGAACCAAAATTCAGATGCAAATACTAATAGAAAGTCAATGGGAGAGAGTCTATTGCTTGTCCTGTGAGAACTCAGCATGCCTTGCAATATTTATAATGCAGGTTCTGTGAATACACGTACATAGGATTGTAGCAGTTCTCTTCCTTAACAAAAACATATTTGTCCCTTACCTTATGTTAATGTTGAAGTCAAATACTTTTCATAAATACTTTGAACCAGACACTGATTTCTCCTGTCAGAGGGTTTATTTGAATCCTACTCATGCCGTCTTGATGCTGCTCTACTTCTGTCAGTGCTGGATTAGCGTGTTTTCATACAAGAGGAATTGAAAATGAAATGCCATGAGATTGAGACTTACACACCTTGTAGACCTTCCGAGCACTGCTTTTACTAAGATATCTGTCAGACGAGCTTCAATAGTAGTGTCTAATTAGGCTGGCAGTGAAGTGTAAGCTCTTGAATAAAAAATCATGTTCAGAGATTTTTTTTTTTTGTCCTGTTGATTTTATAGCTCAGAAAGGTTTGGAATTTGTCAGCCATTTACAATAGGATGATAATGCCCTTTGATTAGTGTTGTTTGAATGCTAGGTTCTCATCTTGTATCATTAGAGATGAGGTTCCTTGTATTTCTCACCAACTTAGTAGTTTACATTTAAAAAATATCAAAATTTATACACAACCCCCTCCTAAAACATTCAACTTATATCTTTGCTACTGTGTATCAAATTTCATCATTTATCATCTGAGACCAGTCTGAGAATACTATCCTCTTTCTATTAAGGTGAATACTCCCAAAGTCACTTGTGATTTTTGACAATATTAAAAAAGTTGTATTGTTTTTCTGGAACTTGTGAAATTACTATAATTAAACAGGTTAAATTTTATTTGTGATGAACTGCTAAGGACTGCGTCTTTGTTTGAAGTTTTCTCACTGTTGGGTTGTTGGAAAAGTCATGATGCATGTTTGCAACAAATGGCACTAGTTCATTTTTGGAAGTACTAGAGTCATTTGTATCTATATTATTGCTATGTCACTTGACAGCTGACAGTTCTAGCTTTATTCTAAAAGGAAATTGAGTTATTTGGTTGACTTTCGGAGATTTTACAAGTTGAAGATGGAACACCAAACTGTGCATTTTTGCCATATTTTACTGTTTTACTTCCATAAAGAGAAGAAGGCACATCAAGTTTGTGAAAAGTTGCGTTAAGTTTATGGTGACAGTGCTCTACAAGAATGTCAGTGCCCGATGATGGTTCACAAAATTTTGTGCTGGTGATTTTGATCTCAATGATGCTCCTCTGTCAAGGAGGCCCACCGAGGTTGATGATGACAAAATAAAGGCATTGATCGAGTCAAACCCATGTTACATGACACGAGAGATTGGAGAAACATCGAACATCCTTCATTCAAGCATTCACGACTACCTGAAGAAGCTGGGATGCATAAACAAGCTCGATATTTGGGTTCCGCATGAACTCAAAGAAGTTCATTCCATGGCGCATGTAAATATCTGCAATATGCTCATTAAACATGAGGAAAATTATCCTTTTTTGAAGCGACTGATAACTGGTGATGAGAAGTGAATTGTTTACAACAATGTGGTGCATAAACTGTCTTGGTCCTGATGTAGTGATTCGCCTCAACTGACATCAAAATCAAACATTCATCAGAGAAAGGGTATACTCTCAATGTGGTGGGATTTTAAAGGTGTTGTGTTTTTCGAGCTCCTACCAAGGAACCAAACAATCAATTTGAATGTGTACTGTTGGCAATTGGACAGTTTGAATGAATCCATCATCCAGAAAAGTCCGGAGCTTGTTAATTGGTAAGGAGTTGTGTTCCATTGCGACAACGAGAGACCATAGACAAGTTTGATACCCCTCAAAAATGATTGGAACTTGGATGGGATGTGTTGCCACAGCCACCATACTCTCCGGAACTTGCACCATCAGACTTCCACTTGTCTCGCTCTCTTCAAAACTCCTTGCATGGTATAATGTTCAATTCAGATGAGGCTGTAAATCAGCACCTTGTTCAGTTTTTCGCCAATAAAGACAGGTTCTTCTATGAACGAGGAATTATGAAGCTCACTGAAAAATGGCAAAAGGTTATCAAACAAAATGGGAATATATCTTTGATTACTCTTTGTTCTTTATATAAATAAATGACCTTTGACAAACAGACAAAATAAGTCATGACTTTTCTGACAACCCAATATTTCTTCAGTCCAATTATTACTTTGATATAATCACTGTTCATTTTGACAGTGACTTTTTTCTTTTTTAAGGTTTTTTTTCTTATACTGCAGAGTATCCTGACATTTATTTTTCCATGTAATTCCTCCTATCAGTATAAATCTCTGAAGCAGGCTGACTAAGACAATAGCTTATTTTCCTAAGTCCAGAAAGATAATAGGATATAAAATGAGCACTAGAATCTGAGTATGCTGGGTATGTGTTCATATGCATAAACCCCACTTATTATTAACAAATTATCATAGCCAAGTATAAAAATAACCAAATAACTTTCAGGAAAAGTCTGAGCTTTGTCAGTAGCTGACTTTGGGCAAATCATTTAACATTTCTATGACACATATTTCTCTTCTGAAGTGTCAGGATATTCAAAGGGTTAGTGATGATGACCACTTGTTGAACTTGTGGTACCTTTCTTCAATTATTGTGTGAAATACATGTGTTTCTACAATTACTCTGTATATTAAAATACTGATGAATCATTACTTGTAAAATGAAGATTTAGCCATTGGTAACACAATAAGTGTGTTGTTTACTAATTAAAATCTTGCCCACACTCATGTTTCTGATATTGGGGAAAATAAGTGTCATATTATATTTCTCTGATAATTGAAACTGTGCCAGACTTTCAATGTGATTGTAAACTCAAAAGCTGAAGAAAAAAGCAGGTTTAGAATAGATTCCATTAAAAAATGTGAAGGAAAAAAAATTTTTTTGAAGCACAGGGGAATTATATGCAAATAATTGTGACCTACAGTTTATTTTTTTCCATTTAATTCTCCATGAATATTTCCTTAATTGTACCTCCCAGTGAATTCCTGCATCTCTCAAAAACTTGCTGTTAATCATTCTTCCCCTTTTATTCCCAAAGGACATTGTATATGCAGACAATATCACATTTTCTAACTATATTATAATTAGTTGTTTGCTTGTCCTACTTCCCACTTGAATGTGAGTTTTCTAAAAGTATGAATGATTCTCATTCATATAACAATATCTGAAATACAGTAAATAATACATGTATTTAAGATATAATCTGATATGGTTAAGGTATACAACCTAATGTAGTTAATTTAGACTGATCAAATTTTTTTTGTTTAAGTAACAGTTGTAAAACATTCACAAAATTGTATTAAGAATCAATGCAATGGATATTTTTTGCTATACTTGTGATACTACAACCCATAGATAATTTTAATAATGCTACATATTCCAATTCATTTGGACTTAATGTTTATTTACTTCTACTGTATATTAGTGAATCTTTGATATGTACTTGTAAGAAAACAACATTCTTGCAGTATTTAAAATGTACTAACAATGGACTAGCTTTTTAAAGTTTAAAGAAAATGGAGCTTGACACTTTTGATAAATATTCGTCATATAACATTTTGTTCCATCATGTAATTTGCTAAACCATTACTAATTAATCATAAATATTCAACTGAAGCATGAGACTTTCTTGAAGGTAAAAGAGGGAGAAAACAATGCTGCAAGCTGTCATGTTTTTACTAACAAGAGCAACATTGAATATACAAGTGGATGAAATTGTAATCTTAAAAGAGCCATTTCTCTCTGCTTTCTCCCTCATTACTTTAAATTAATAATGTATTGAGATGTAATCTATATTACCCAGGTCATATAAGACACCAGGAGATCATAGCGATGTGGTGCTTTCGGAAGGTGATGAGGCTGTGTGATAAAGCTGTAAGAAAGAGATGACTTTATGCACTGCTTCCTCACATTATCTTCACTTCTATAACTTTTTCAATTAAATTTCAGCAAAAATGTCAAGTCCAAAGTGGTTGTAAATTCCTCATCTGCCTTTTGTAAAATGATTCAGTTTGTGTGCTGTGGGAGCTACTTATTAAAATACATTGCTGAGTCTGCAACTCCTGTGCAGTCAGCAGTCTGGAAATTTTCTCAGATCCTGACCATTTAATGTAAATTATTTTCTGCCTTTTCATAACTTTATTTTTTAAGTGCTTGCCAAAATTATCATCAGCTTCCTTCTTTATTTTAGGCCTAATATGTGTTCTTACAAAATATATAATGAAGTTGAAATTTCTGTTACACAGAGCTTTAGAGGCTGGTTAAAGTGGATTTTTCTTACTCTTTCGTTCTCTGTTTAAACTAATAGTACATACCACTCAGGTATCTCCACGTGGGTTTTGTGAAATTTTTGAGAGATTTCTTTTATTATTCATATGTCTGAGCATCTTTGAAGCTTCTATTGTATTTTTGGGCCGCTAGACACAGAGTTCCTCACAAGCAGATGACTCCTTCTTTTAAACCATTTAAAGGCAAAAACGAAAATAATCACCTATATGAGCACAATAAAAGTTTATCATTTATTTGAATTAGCTTCAATGAGCAAATCCCTCTCTGTGCTTAGTCATGTTAAACAGAACCTGGTAGAATTTATGGACAAAGATTCCACACAAGTACTTTACAGGTATTAAATATACCATTTAATGAAACAATATAAAAGTCCCCTGTCTGGGGAAGTTCCATGCATATTCGGATGACTCTCACTGGAGTGCCATATTATACAATAATCCTGTATATTTCTATTTTTTTCTAAGAACAGGGTAAAATATTTAATTTTATGGTGAATGACAGCGTGCTTCAGGCTGATGGAAGGGAATTGAAGCCAGTGTTTCCATGAATATTTTCTCACTTTCAACTGAAATTAATGGAGGTTACTTTTCTGCAGTCTGAAAGCAGCTATCATCAGCTGTTCTTTATATTGACGTGTATTCATTTTGTCATTTATGTATTTGTATGTGACATGCTAGCACGGTTTTGCCCTCCCAAGGAGTTTATTTGAATAAATTAAAAAGATGTCATAATTGACAACCTACAAGGAGATTGTGAATCTGATAGACTTCTTCTGAAAGAATTAAAAGCTACCCTTCTCACATTTATATGGACTTGTTATAGTAGTTAGGACAGGAAATTACTTATTTGATTTATTTTTGCGGATGACATGAACATTGACAGAAAGGAAGCAACAATTTTTCAACAACACATGACACTGATTTCTTAGAAAATATTTATTGAATGGAATAAATAAATCAAGGACAAAAATAAATGTAAAATATATAATTGAGTTACTGAAGTTCTATAAGACATGATGCTGGGTGTAAAGCAAATATAAAGATTAATGGGGCATCAGCAATGCCTTTGAAATATAGTCAACAGGGAGAAAGGACTAAACTAACTACACAAATGATCATTTTATCAGAGTCTAATAAGACAAAATATTAGGTGGTTTTAGAGTTGAGTGACATGGTAGTGATTTCCAAAGGTATTTTATAAAAATGTATCATTAAGATGTGTTTACAGAATGAGTGTTATTTGTAAGTGAATATAGTACAGGTGACCCTATTAAGAGAAAAACAAAACAAAACACTGTTTTGTGAATTTTACAAGCAAAGTTCAGCAGCCTAGCACTGATAAGACAGGAGGAGCAATAGCTGCTCAATGTTACCACTGGAGGATGAGCCCAGTGAAGGCAGGCACTGTGGTTGTCTGGTTCCCTATAGCTCTAGACCACAGTATAACACCTGGCACATTATGGGCCCTTAAGAGATACTTGTTTAATGATGAAATGGATACAGTGTTGGTGAATTTATAATAGCAATTCATGTAATTGGAAGGATCCAAGCGTAGAATCATATATGTTATAAAAAAGTGAGCCTTAGAGAGTGAGTAAATATGTTCCCAATTATATAATGCTGTTATAGGGGAAAAGATCTTTGAGTGTAGATCTCATGGGAATCAAGCCTTTTCCAGTGGCTCAGAGTATAGAAAGAATGGAGGTAAGTGTTTCTGTGAATTGACATGATATGAAAAACTACTTTAGAAGGAGTAGGTTTTTGATATAAATGGGTAGGCTAAAATAAGTTAATTCATTTTGTAAAATACTGGAAAATAAGTGGAGTCACAATTTGGAAGACTTTGCGCGCGCGTGTGTGTGTGTGTGTGTGTGTGTGTGTGTATCCAACTAAAAAAGAAGAATCAACTAAAGAAAAATAACAAATTAAAACATGATCTTATTTCAGACTAGAAAAGTTAAAGACTAGTTACGTAAAAATTAAAGACATCAAAATAGAACAAATTAAAGACATCAGAAAGGAGCAACACAGCGTTTCTAGTAACTCTGTACAACAGTGGTGGTATTCCTGTGGTTGCTCTGAGGAGATTATTAAGTGCTTCTGGGCATCATCACCTTCTTTAAGGGAGAAGATCTTCTTTCATGTCTCCATCCCTACACAAGGTATTGCAGTACCATACTGTTTGTTCAGGAAGATGTTTAAGTATCATAGCTAATGGATTGTAGGTTGTCTACAGGAATTAGTTATTGAAAGGTTTATATTCTAAGTCTCTTTCATTCTTCTTTCTGGTCTTCACATCATATGTTCATTCTTACCCTTCATTATTTGATGTACCTTATCTCTGTATTTTTGTAACATTGTAATACCATCCATTACTACCTCTCTTTTCTGCCCCCCCTTCCATCCTCCCCAACCAGTGCTATTGAATCTTTGGTAGCAGAGCAACCATTCAAATATTCTTTGACCTGCACTCAGGCAAGAGGTTTCTTGTTTTGTTTTTGTTTCTGTTTTTCTGTGTTCATGTAAGCAGAGCTGAGAGAGCAGAAAAGTTGAAATAGTAGAAAACAAAGAGATTAAACCTTCCAGATATAACCCTACAAATAATCTATAAAAAAAAGCACAGTTAACTCCAAGATAAAAGCCCTATGGAAATATCCAAGTAAGATTTTAGGGTAGAGAGAACAAGAATTTGGGTGGACAACATAAATTTTGCATTTATGCAAAATTCTACTCCCCCCCCACCTTGAAAGAAAGAGAACAGAAAAAAAATATCTGCTTTCCCCTAAAAAATACTGAGAAACTCTATTAGAGCAACATATATGCTGTTTCAGATTACCAGCAAAGAGATGATGAACAAAATCATGGAATATTTGAATGAGCTCTCAAAGTGTAAAATAGGCAAGATAAACAGAAGGTCAAGAATGTCATTCAATGTAACAAAACAGAACAAAGCAAAACATATTTTTAGCTTATGCCACAATTTTAATGCCACCAACCAAAAATTTAATTTTCATGCACATTAAAATCTGGCTTCTACTTAAGAGATCAAAAGATATTTAGTAAATTCATATTGAAATAGCAGGAGATAGACTACAGGTAAGGTTTATATAATTATGTCTAAACAGAGTTGTTCTCTGCTCTGTTGATACCTTGACCCAGCACTTAATTTTCTCAACTATCTAGTGTTTATGCATGAATTCCTTGAAGTATGTCTTTGAATTACTTTAAAATCAACTCTTGGAGATTTTTGGTCAAGATGGTGGAGTAGGTCAACTCTGCTTGACTCCTCTTACAAGCACATCAAAATTACAACTAAATTACAGAACAACCATCACTGAGAATCACCTGATGTCCACCTGAACAGAAGTCCTACAACTAAGGATATTTACAATGTAATTTTGTCCAACTTTCTTTGGGCAGTGTCACCACCCCACAAACTCAAGCATGCTCATTACTACCTGGAGAGATTTATGAGCATATTTTTCCTTTGTTCTGAATTCCCTAGTCTCATCTTCATGTTTATGAATCGTACCTTTTTAAAAGACCCAGATTGATTCTTATCTAAAATACTTAAGGCAGCCTTTGGCTTACCACACTAGCCATGATATCTTTCTCTCCCTTCTGTGTGAATAAGCTAAGTATAGAGCTAAGGCCAGGTTTAAAAATGAATGGTCATACAGTACAATAGTATATAATGTATTGTTATTTTGGGTATGTTCTTTTAGCTTGATCATTTGATGTTACAATTAGGTGCAGCAATTTTAGATAAGGACTAGGGTTTGTATATTTTGGTATTATATTTAGGGTCTGAGGAATGAGTGCTCACTATCTGCTCAGTTCCTATGCAGAACATGTCTATAAAAGGGGAAAAAAGGATAAAATATGGTTTCCTGAAAGTTGTTTGTTTTCTAAATTTCAACATAAACAAAATTATGTTGGAGCATTACAAAATTAATCCAATTTGGTTATATTATCAGACAGGAAGGTAAGTCTTTAGACAAAGCCTTGTTTAACTGAAACACTAAGATCAAATGGACAATAATAAGAATCTATACTGGTATTGTGTTTACAATAGATTTGTCTGCTGCCATTGTAAACATGTATGATTAGGAATACTCAAAAAAATTGCAGAACATTTTGTAAAATTGTATTAATATTAGAAAGTATGAGATTTCTATATTTTCCTTTTATTTTTAAAAGTAGGATGTTGAACATAACCAAGGCAATTTTACTTCTATTGAGAGTCAGAACCATTTAGATTAACTATTGTATTTTTCTAAGTGATTCACACATTTGTTGTGGCCACAAAACTACATGGAATCATTCTTTAAAGAAAATGTAGTTTTTTTTTAATTTTTGTTACTAAAACTTTGGGCACTGTTCTTCATAAGTATTTAGTAATATTACCAATATAGATTGACAGTGACTGCTTGCATTTCATACCTTTCTGTTAGGCTCATGATGGTGATAATATATAATGTTTACATAAACAGTTAACATATGTTAAATAGAAATACCTTTAATCATATTTGTTTCCATAAGATGATAGACTTGGGGTTAGGATTAAATAGTAGTAGAACAAAACATTCTCAAATATATCATTAATATTTTTAACTTCCAACAAAAATATTTAAATGTATTTTAATACTATTAAAATAATATTTACCAAGTAATTAATATGATCAGATCATCTGCTGCCATTTTTTTTCTATATGTGTTAGTGTGAATTTCTTATTTCAAATTCATTATAAAAAGACCATCCAGGGTTATTGCTTCACAACGTTGATCTAATCATTTCTCTCTGAAGATACAAATAAAGTAGAAGTAGAAATGGGGAGAAAACATTTCATACAAAAATGATATAGACAATTATATTTAACTTTTCTTTAGTATTACAAAACATGAAATTAAAATGAAACTATGTGCTTAACTTTTGAAATATTTTTCTTTATCTTAAGATGTTGTCTAAAGGAGCTCTTTCAATCTTTACAAACAATGCTCTTCTTAAAGGTTATGTGTATGTGAGTACACATGTATATGTTTAAACAATAATTTTCAAATGTATACTGTATGGTTTAACTCCTTTTGAATGGAAAAGAATACTAAGAAAAATACCATTCTAATTTATCATTCTTTCCTCCTGATTTTTTAAAAATTTATTTTATCCAGCTGCCTTGTAAGTCACTGTACTATAAAATCTCACTCCTTGTTATACATTTAAAAATAGAAGAAGGAGGAACCCTTGGGCTTGCATTTTCAGTTCAACCTCATTAGAGCCACCAAGAGAGTGTACCAACTGCTTTCATTCTGTGGATTCCTGTCTCTTTTCTTTATGTATGGACAAAGCTTGGCTTTTCATAATATTCTTTAGTGATGTGTTGGATTTATATTGCTGCCATGACAAATCTACCAATTTTAGTGGTTTTAAAGGGCACACACTTATTATGTTACTGTTCTATAAATCACACACTTTGTGTGGGTCTTACCAGGATAAAAAACAAGGTGTTGGCAGGGAGGGCTGTGTTTCTTTCCATATTCTTGTTCATTCTGGTGTTGTCAGTACCATGAGGTTGTAGGACTAAGGCCTTCTGTTTCCTTGATGGCTGTCAGGTTGGGGTCTGTCTCAGCTTACAGAGACCTCTCGTGATCCTTGCACACTGACCCCTACATCTCACAACTCATGATGGGGCATTAAATCATTCCCCTGCTGGCATCTGTGACTCATTCTCATTCCCATCTTTCACTTGTGAGGATTCGTGCTTAGATCTGGTCCAATTTGGATAATCCAAGGTAATCTCCCCATCTCGGAATTCTTAAAACCATCTACAAAGTCCCTTTTGCCATGTAGTGCATTCACAGTTCCTGGAGAATTGGGTGTGGATATCACTGAGGTGCCGTTATTTTGGCTACCATCTGTTATATTTTCTATTCTACAAACCTTTGAGGACATTGTTCCCATGTTTCATATTATTGAATATAGCTGTGGAGATGTTTGAGAACAGCCTGATTTTTTGTACCCTTGAAAAATTTGTTCTTTCAATCAGCATTCTTGTAGAATTCTTTCTTTATACTTGAATTTACATTAAGTTTAAAATTCTGCTCACACTGTATCTATTTTATATAAAGTTCTCTCTATCTATTGACCTATTTAACTCTTGGACACTATACAAAATTTTCCAACAGTCAAGAAAAGTTGTTTTTTATTATATATTTGAATATGTTTTAAATTTCATTTGTTGGATTTTCTAATTTCAGAACACCATTATTTTTATTTTGTATTGTCCTCAGATTTTACTTTCTAACTTTTTACTTCTCCATATTGCTTATACATTTAATGTGATTATAAAAATCCTTTTTTTAGTTGCATAATTTATATTTTTATCATGACCATCCTATTCCTAAGTTATTATTTCTTTATGGTGCTCTTTTGATCAAAGTGAACCCTTTTCTCTGTTTTCAGCTCTGTTGCTCCATCTTCTCTTTTTTAAGCTTTAATATTGGTGAACTCATTGTTTTGTCAAGCTTATAGTAAAAAGTATTTGAAGTAATTCTTTTAATTTTTGGATTATGTCTTGTTCAAGCTTTAAATGGGTCTATTTTTATGAGCACTATTTATTTGCATTTGTTTACATATTTAATATATTTGCATGATACCATTTTGTTGTTGTTGCATATGTTAAATTTGGTTAATTGTGCCTACTTCCATTTCTATTAAAATAGCATGAGTGGATTCTCCATTACTTCTTTCTTAACATGAGATACTCATAATTTAATTTAAAGGTTGGGTTTTGTGCACTTTTATGTAACTGACACTTGCTGGGATGAGTAGATGAATATGACCCATCTACAGAAACCTTTGCTTTTTGTTTGTTCGGTTTTTTGTTTTGTTTTGTTTTGTTTTTCTTCTTCTTCAGTAATTCAGTTTCAAAGTCACTGTCTTATAATTAAAAATTTGGTTTAATTTACCAAACCATTGAAAAGAACTGTAACACTCACTCATTGAAACTTGTTCTGGGTTGTACAATTTCTCTTTGTTTTTCACTAGTTTCTCCACAGTTGCCACCATTACTTTCTCTTCCATCTCTTAATCAGAAAAAGAAAAAGCCCATGGCATTTCGTTGCTATTACATCTCTTTAAATTTGGGCATCTTAGCAAGTGTTTCTCAGGGTTTGGCTGAAAGGCAGATTTTGAGACATGAGCAAAGGATTCAGAAAAACATCAGTAAAACATCAGTATCTTCTGATGTGCTAAAAACATCAGTATCTTCTGAGCCTTTTCATTTGCATAAGTTTTAGAACGGGAAATTCTTAGGACCAGGTTGACCCTTCCATCTTTACCTGGAGTCAGAGAGTCATCTAAAGACCCTGGTCTTTTCTTACCTCTTTAAATTCTTCTGTGCTCATGTGTCCTCATGTCTTCTTTGTTGTAGCCCCTTTTTCAGGAGCATAGATTATCATAAAATAAGCTATTTTTTTCCTCCTTGAATATCTCTCATCTTCTCCCTCATCATTTATTACCTCTTTTTTTTTATTTTATTTTTTTTATTCCCCTCTATTCTGGGAGAGCTTCTACAAGTTTTTCCAATCTAATCTAATTCAGTTTTTCTAGTCTGTAATCATTTTGGTCATGAGGCTGATGTACATTATGATTTTGCCTTTTTTGTTCCATTATTTGACTTCATTTTCTCATCGATTTCTCACTTCACTTTTTTTTTTTTACTCTCAGCCAGCTCTCCTTTCATCTTTATCCGTTTTCTTATTTTAAATATTTATTTGCTTATAAACATTATGGCACATTATTTTTTCAAATGGGAGAAAATATTAAGCAAATTAGGTTAAAACACATTTTAATGAATATTTATTATAGTATATAATATATAAAATAATATTTATAAATAAGTAATATAAAATAATATATAATATTTATGTATAATATTTTTAGATTATAATCTTTTTTAGAATTGTTTATATGTTTGTGTGTTTCTTATTTACACATCTTATCTTGAAAAAAGATCTGTCTATCCATTTAAACATTTTCCTAAGGGTAGTGTTGGAAGTTTCTTTTTAAGTAACCTCACTATCACCTTTGCTTGTCCTTCTCCAGATCTCCACTTCAGTTGCCAGATGGGATTGTTCCTACACTTCTAATTGGTGACACAATCTGCTTCTTAAGGGAGGAACTCTGTTTTGCTCAGGGGAATTCCTGCTCCCTTGTTGGGCTTGGAATAGCCACATAATTTAAGGCTGTTACTACCAGTTACTTTCAATGCTGGCAATTCAAAGTAAAGAAGATCATTTTAAATTATGTGCTCTAAATATGTCTCATCACTTGTACTTTCTAAAAGCCTTACTTCAACATCAATCAGAGAATCTTAGCAGGGTGCCTTTTCAGGAAAGTTTATATTTATTCTGAGACATTGCCATGCTATCTCAGTTGGGGAATGTGTCTTTATGCAGAGAAAGGTCTGCCTTCATTCAATTCCGTCCCAGCTGTATAATATTTTATATAACATCGTTATAATTTCTGGGATGTGGGTGATGTCTTTTTCTTTGTTTCAGTGATGATGTAGATATTCCTCTGTTTTCATATCGCTCTGGTGATTTCAACTGGCCTCTGAAAAAGTGCTTCTTCTCAAATTATTTTAGCTGAAAGTCATAACCATTTATTTTTGTTAGATCTAATTTTGAGGAAGTTAAATAGAAGATCAATATTTATTTGACACAAGAAAATGAACAAAAATGGAATTATTTTTTAAATCAAATATATATTTTTCTTTTAAAATTTTTATTGCATTTATTGGGGTGACGTTGGTTAGTACAATTATATAGGTTTCAAGTGTACATTTCTGTAATACATCATCTATATATTGTATCATGTGTTCACCACCTAAAATCAGTTCTCCTTCTATCATCATACATTTAATCCTTGAAAGAGAGGATTCTCTCTGGAAATTCAACAATAATCAACAAGTATAAAAAAAGAAACTAAAGAAAAGGTTATTAGTATGAATTCGTGGGTTTATAATGTCAAATTTAACTTTATGCCTATTGCAAAATAATTTTTTTAACTTTTAGCCTATTAGAGACTAAAAAGTGTTGGTTAATGAGTTTTTAAAAATCTGCTTAACAGATAATTTTAAGCCTCTTCTGTGGATAAGGTAAATTTCTACAAGATGGCCAAGGCAAGCAAGTTCCCTGCTATCAATTTATGTTCTAATTGAGGAGGCTAGCCAGTAACCAGTGAGTGGTGAATACTATTATACACGATGCAAAATGGAGCCTTGCAGAGACATTTGGTGCACACTAAAAGGTTTTGGAAGTGTGAAAAACTGAACAACCGAGCCATGAACTGGTTATCATCCAGGTTCTTGGTGGTCACATTCAAATATAACCACTAACCTCATGACAATACTGACACAATCAAATCTGTGTCACTGAAACTGTTCACATTGTGTTTCATTCTAGAAATAAAATACAAATATGCCATTTTATTTATTCACGTTGATTTCACAGTCTCCTCAACTTGTAAACATTGAAACAGGAAATTATATATTCAGTCTGTATCTCCAGTGCCTGCATGAGTTTATGCCTAAAGATAAATGTCTTCCTAATGGTTGGTATATAATGGGTAGTCAGTAAATATTTGCTTGATAAATAGTAGATTGTGGAGGAAAGAAAAAAATATGACAAAGTAATCTAAGGAGATTACTATATATTTCTCAAGTTCTTAAATAGGCTGTAGTATCTTCAGCTGGTCTTTCTAACACAGTCAGTGACAGAGGAGGCACTGCCTCCCTATTTCATGAAATAGCATTCACATTTTTGTGTTAGAAATGCTTTCTCATTCAGTAAAACTAATCTGCCTATCTCCCGCACCCCCATGCACAACACAACACAACAAAAACATCATTTTTATGCATTACAACCATTCATTGTTGGTCATTGGGTAAATCTCTTCCTTCCAAGAAAAGTAGTTTAAGAAAAAATAGTATATTACTTTCTCTGGACACCTCCTTTCCTGAATTTGACTCCAACTCCTTTGGTAGCCAATTTAATGCCAGCCTAAGGCTCATACCTAACAAAGCTGAAAGATTTAGACTTTTGATGAGGTCTTCAAAACAACTAATTTTTGTACTAAGCAATTCTGAAGCCCACCCTGCTTCCATTTATATGAGATAATGAATTCTCTGTATGTTACACTAGTTTTTTCAGTGATTCTCTTACATTTCATCTGGAGTATACTAACTAATCTAATGCCTATGAAGTCCAGTTTATTTGGATCTTGAGTTTATACATGGGGTTGTAAAATGTATACTAGTGTATTTTTGGACAAGTCTTTAAACTTTTTATTTTTTTTCTAGTAAGGAAGGTTATGATACATGTGCCTATTCAGAATTCAGAGTTTAAATAAAATACAAACCGCCCCCACCCCCAAAAAAATGCAAGTATAAACAATTCTTAAATCATCACCAATTTGTTTAAGGTACAGGGCCTTGACTGGGTAATGTCTTATGTGCCTGCTTTGAGTCATTTTATGTGGTTGAAAAAGAATCTGCCTTTCTTTAAAGGTATGTTGTAAGTTAGAGTTTCTGCTAATTCTCAGTGGCCTTATGCTAAATTGTATTTGATTAGCATATTTTTGCATTATTTTGGAAGTTGAAAATTATGATGTACCTCTTGTTTTAACATCCATTTTCCATACACATGTATGTGATTTTGTGTTTTCCAACTCCTGCACACTTTACAATTCTAATCCATCCATATGATTTTATCCCATTACTTCTAATGGAGTTACTCCATTCTTTAGAAAAAAAAATGGAACTTTTCTTTATTGTTGCCTTTGGCAATTTGTGAATTAGTTCAAATATTTATATAAAAATAAGTAAATTTCTAATGTGATGGTTTATTTCAAAATACAAATTTGAGAACTATGGTATGTTTCTTTGTTAGTTGATTGATTTTCTTTTCTTAAGATTTCATTTTATTGAAATAATTGTTTTATGTCTTTTCTAGTTTCTTTTTGAGCTCAAAGTCCAGCTTGCTTCTTCTAAGTCATAACTCCATTTGCTATGCACTATATTATTCAGGTGTCCTTTGTGGGTCATTTTAATCTTTGAAAAGTTTTGAATTCAGGGGCTAGTCCTTAAGATATCCTTCAACACAGTGGCTTAATAATAGAAATATCTCACAGAGAAGCTGAAACAAACAGGTGATTTGAGGAACGTGAAGTCCTGCTCTTTGTATTAGTCCTCAGCCCTCTGGTGCTATTTGCAGACCTGCACATGGCAAGAATGGCTGCTCTGTGGTTCTCCTTTGCATTAAGTACAACATTGCAAAATAAGAAGAGACACATGTTGGCACCCAGCTGTCAATTTGCACCAGCTGCCTATATATTTGGTTTACATTTTTTTGAAGATTTAATTCTTATGTGGCCAGAACATTGTAAAATTGTAACCAGCTTTCAGCCTAACTTCTGTAAGACAAAATAGTTTAAACTCACAGTCCCTTAATTATCTTAAAGGAATAATTTAACAAAAGAGAATAAAATTATACTTTGGATATGGACTTTTATTCACATGTGAGATCCTGCGTGCAGCTAGGTCATCATTCTCCTGTTCTAGCTTTAAGAAAGTTCAGTTTTCTTTAGCTGATCATTTAGCTGATCATTGTTGGTAACCTTTTTCTTTCCTAGAGCTAAGTTCCTTTAGACCCCTCAGGGTCATTAGTTGTTTCACCTGCTGTCCTTTGGCTAGTACCTGATCTTTCCTCAGTTACGTCACCTTAACCACCATTGTCTCCAAAGAGGTGGTGCAAATAAAGAGGAGAAAAAGCTGGCACGACACTTATCTGAACTATAAATACACAAAAAGAATGAGCAATAAGAGTAAAAGGCATTACTATTTACAGCTGAATAATGCTATGTTAGGTTACTTTGTAGGTCATTAGATTTTTCTCCCCTTCCTATGTTTTAACAAAATTTTCCCCATGTGTCCAGCTTTTTCTTTATTGCTTTATATCTATTCAGTCCACTTTAGCTCGGCACAGAAGTATTTTGTTTGAGTCTAGTATACATATAAAAGAGTTACTCAAATATACTTGCCTTTAGAATACTGTGCACCATTTATTAGAACCTGATTCCCAGCACCACCCTAGATTTGCTGAAGCAAAATTTCCAGAGGCTAGGTTATGTGTGTGTGTGTGTGTGTGTGTATATATATATATATATATATATATGAAATTGTGCTATATATATAAACATGTAGATGCTATTGTAGTAATTGAAATATTGAAATACATAAAGCGTTAGCCCAATATCCTTACCCTGTGTATCTTTGTTCTAGGGCAGGGATAAAGACAGGAATCTAGTTGGAATTTTTAGTTGAACACTAGTGGAGAGTAAGAATGCTGACCCCACACCATTTATTCTTAATTTCACTCTCAATTAAAAACAGGGTGGTTTAGAGGAAGTTACTCAAGTCCCTTATCATTACAATTCAGTATTTATGATACTGTCCTAATTGCTTTTCACATTCTTGTGAAGATTAAAAAGATCCTTGATTAAAACTTTAAAGCTGGTGAGTGCTATATTTCGCTATCACCACACGGAAAAGAAAAAGTGTTTCAAAAGAGAATTTAGATTTATATTTCATAATCTAGTCAAATGTGGTAGATGGCAGTTGTGGTGGAAATAGAGCCAGCTATAACTAGAAGGAGAGTAACATGGGATCTTCTTTAAAAGTTTTATGTACTACAGGATACCAGATAAAAAGGTAAAGGTGATATTCCAAAATATCGTAAACATGAATATAGTTGCACCTCCATATATCCTCAATCCCTTTTACGTTCAGATGAGCAACACTGGAAGATGAACAGCAGGGAGTATCTTTACTGGTGATAATTTCAATAAATCAAATGGCAGCCGTGACCTTGGTTAGCCTATATGTTTCAAAATTTCTGCTTTTATATTTTAAAACATAGCAGTTTTTATAAAGCCACAATAGGTAAACTTTCAAATGCCCAATATTTGTCTTTGCTATAAGTATAAATGCTTTGTTTTTTAGACAGTGTGTTTGTGTATTCGAGTGCATGTTGATTGTTCATTTGTTTTTTAGTTTCAGAAATGTAGTTGTATTCAGGTATTGCCTTTCTGAGGCATTCATTTTTTTTCTCTCTCTCTTTAGCTTTCTGTATCTTTTATTTTCTTGAATATCTATCTAGTGAAATATACTACTTTTGGAACCACAAAACCTTGTGGTTCAATTTAGTTGTGCTATTTTTAGCCATAATATCTTGAGCAATTAACCTCTTTAAGTTGGCTTCCTCATCAATAAACAGGGGGAAATAATAGGACTACCTCCTAAGGTTAGCCTGGGGATTAAATGAGAGTGGGAACAATTAGCCAAAAATATGTCACCACGTAAGTGATCAATAAATGAGATCAATTACTTTTGTAAATATTGGCATTTGTGTGTAGATTTAAAGTAAAATCTGGTACAGACTGAGTTTTTGAGGTGGAGTGTATAGCTGATATTTATAACATCATCATTGTGAGATGTTAGACTTCGTGGTTTTTGATCCGCAATACTTAGTAAAATGTTGAACACAAATACATGTATTCAATAATTATTTGTTGAATCAATAAGTTGAAAATATTGATAAACTATTATCCTACCTCAGCTTCTTGGATGATAAAGGTATTATGGTGAAGGGCAATTTAAATTTATTTATGCAAGAATTATTAAAAAACAACAAATATATACCCTAGTGATAGTTAAAAAATACTTTCCTAAAATAGAGTCTTATCATTTTATATAACCATGACCTATGTGTGTTGAATACCTGTGATGGCCTGGGAGAGGAGTCATGAGACTCTACTATGTAACATTCCTTAACTCATCTCTTTTCCATGTTTCTCCTTATGCATCTTACTTTTCTTTCTACATCTTATAAGCTGTTAATGGCAATTCAACCCCATCTTCTCTTCATATGTCAGGAATTTCTATCTCTCTGTGATGACATGACAGACATTGCTCCGCATTCCACCCTTGTTCTGATATGTATTTACTTATGCTCTTTGTCTCAGAAAATGAAATAGATCCTCTGTTTAAATCAGGACGAAGTGACTCTGTTTTTAATCTCATTTGCTGTTTTCTGGAATCCTGCTTTATCAATTCAGTCTTTGAATTTTAATATTCTTATTACCAATTCATTCTTTCTGTAACCATTAAAAAATGTCCATATTCCTATCTTATTCTGAAAAAAAAGAAAAGTAATTATTTCTCACACTTTTTATCTCCTAAGTTATTGTATTACCTCTCTTATTTCCATGATTTAAAAACTATTAAACATTTTCTTGCTATGTTTGCTTCACTACTACATTTAATCTTTAACCTATTATATTATGACTTGCTATTCAGGATCCTCAATCTCTCCCTCTCACACTCTCTAAATGCAGATGGTCCTGAGTAAATTGTCCTTGATCCACACCTGTTTTGTTATATGCTCTCTCTTATAGACGACAGTAACTTTAATTATCATCCTGGTACCCATATTTCCTAAAACAAAATGTGCAATGATAAGCTGTCATTCCTTTCTTTTTGATCCTATCTTCTTTTCCTCCTTAAGTTCAAGTTTCATATTGTGAAAGTCTACTGTCTGGGTATTCTTTTGGCACCTGAATCTGAAAACTGTAGGCCCTCTGTCTTTTCACAAAAATATTTCCCAGATATTAACTCGCTCTCTTTCAAGTTTTCAAGAATCAAATATTCCCCTCATCCTCTCTTTATAGCCACCAATAATTAAGTTTTGAAACTTTTGTCATCTGTTGTTTGTCACCCATTCTTAAGGCTATTTCCTTGCCCTTGGGCTATTATTTTACCCACTCTTCCCACTATATTTCTGTATTCATATTTTTGTAGTTGGTACCCAAATGAGTTGAAATTTGCTTTGTGAACTTGTAGTTAAACCAGCTAAGTCAATGTCCCTATTTGAAAACCAGTGATAAAGCACTAATTTTTAGGAAATTTTAAGTAATATATAGCATAATATATAATACAAAAATATGTGTATGTATCTCAGGCAATGTGTGTGTGTGTTTATACATGTAACTGTAATATATTAAACATTTGATAAATACTGCTGCTTGATGTGATTATCATAGAATAATTATTATCAGTCAATTCCATAATCCTGCTGTCTTTTTTATGTAATTCTATGCGCTTCCCCTTCCGACAGTACAAAGTTAATTTTCTCCTCCACTTGTTGGAAACACTGAAATGGTTTACATTGCGCTATGGAATAATGTGAAAGCTTGTTAGTCTAAAATCTCAAATCCTCTATATTTTGATTTTCATCAATTACAAGCTTATCTCCTACTTTTACTGTTTTCCCTCAAACTGAATTTATGATTAGTCTCTATTTTTTGTTATAGTTTTTGACATCCAAGGAAATTTTTGTCAGAGATATGTCTTAAATGTAGAAATTGAACCAAAGTCTAAGAAAAGACTTGTTGAAATACAAAAGAAAGAAAGAAAGAAAGAAAGAAAGAAAGAAAGAAAGAAAGAAAGAAACTAGATGTAAGTTTTATTAACCCTGAATTCCTGTTACACTTAATTTTTACCTTGATTGTGTGAATCATTCTACAACATCTATAAATGTTGTAGAACATTTATTTAGGATATATTAAACATCAAAAACATAAATTTTAAATTCTAATCACATTGTTTTGGGTCAACTATTATATTCATGAAACCCTTGAATAAAAACATGTCACAATAGGGTGCTATTAAATTCTAATAATATGGCATTTGATAAAATATATATCCTGTAACTCTTCTAAAGATGTATAAACAAGTCATACTAAGCTATAATTAACCTACACATTTTGTTTCATAGTCCATATTTATCCCCTGAGAAATTATGTTTGATACTGAAATAAGAACCTTGAAGGTCTACAGGTAGCTTACTACAGTAATATCAAGAATGATAAAAGTTGTTTTTTTTAATATAAATTTGAAGGAGGGCTCTAAATATATGAGTTAAATTTATAATGAAAAAATAAGGTAGTTTTTAAGTGGTCCTTGAGCTGTGTAAATAAATAAATTATATATATATATATATATATATATATATATATATATATATATATATATGTTTTTTCAGATTGTAAAACTAGCATGGTCTGTGTAGAAATTTTGGAAAATAGGAGGGAACACAAAATAAAGTAAAAGTCACCAGAAATCACAAGAGCCATATAAAACTACAGTGAGATTTGGGTTTCTGTCACTGTCCATATCTTTTATCTTTCTCTATCTCTCCATCTTTCCATCTCTCTGTCTTTCTCTGTTGCTGTCATTTATCGAAATACACAGACACAGATATGGAACAATGGAACTATCGAAATACACAGACACAGATATGGAACAATGGAGCTATTGAAGTTGGGGTATAGCATATCATACAAAAAATGGCATGTCAAGAGAATTTGGAGATACAGGGAAGGAGGCTTGTATGCCTTCTAAGGAGTTTAGTTTTTTTATTCCATGGACACTGGGGATTTTAAATAGAGAATGATGTAATTTGATCCTGCTGTCAAAGAAGTGTATCAAAAATTCCATTTGATTTTTGAAAAAAAATAAATAGAAAAGAAAAGATTTTGCAACAGCCTGGAGAATGAATTGAAGAGGAACAGCTGGGGCTGCTGGCAGGCAGCCTACTCAAAAGGTCTTTCACTATAATCTTGAATAGAAATAATGAAAGACTGGAACAAAGCAGAGTCAGTAGCAGTGGAGATAGCAGGAGAGATACACATTTGTGAATTTATAAAGTTACACCTTATGGGGTTAGGTACCAATCACATGTGATCTTTAAGGACTATAAGGGAGTAAGGATAATTACCGAATTACTAGATCGGTTGACCAAATAGACGGTGATGCCGTTTCTTGGGTTAGGGTGCAGAGAGGAAAAAAAGGAAGATTTCATTTTTAAACCTGTTGAATTTGATGTGCTTATGAGATATAGTATGAGTGAAAATATTCAATGCACTTTTGGATAGATGGGACTATAGCTTATGTCTGAATTATAGAAAAAGATCACACACACACACACACACACACACATGCACGCACACACGATATTTGGGACTATGTTCATGAGTACAACTAACTAGAAAATGTTTTATTCCTTGTAAATAATTAACTAAATAACTAATTAAATAATTAGCTTTCTAGAAGACAGAAAACAAATAGATCTCCCATTTCAAATAATGAGATCTAAATAGTACAAGTACCTTTCATCTTAGCACTTGATTGTGTGTGTGTGTGTGTGTGTGTGTGTGTGTGTGTCCGAGGGAAGGGGAGTGGATAATAGTTTACCTAGTTGTTTTTTAATTCTAGATATTTACATTACAGCTTTCTTTCAGGAATGTGTTTCAAGAATATATGTTTATTTTGTTGTAATTATGAACTTTACGCTTTTAATGTAAAAATGTGGTATTTAACACAAAATGTTTTGTGTTAAAATAAAATTTTAAAATGGCTTTAAAATAGTCTTAAACTCCAATTGGAATTTTATGCATGATGCTTTTGTTAGATTTGAAGACTAGTTTCCTTTCACAAAATTAATATTATATTTAATACTTAATATGTTTGAAATTGGTGAAAATTATAATCATTATTCACAATCAATTCTTGCTTTAAGTCATAAAATCTACTGTTAAAAGTGTGGATAATTTTTCTAAGCTTTGAAACATATTAAAATTCACATTTTAGTAGCTTAATAAGTAAAAATAAAATCTTAAGAAGGCCCTTTTTTGTGTTAATGATTTTTAAATATGCCTTAAATGGACTTGATTTAGACTAATTTACTGTAATATAAGAACAATTAAAAGAACTCTACATTCATTTATTACTTCTAAATGTACTTTTCTTCACAAGGTATAGTAAGTTTTTAAAAGCATCATAGATATTCAATATACTTACAGAAAATTATACAGATTTATATAATTTATTGCATTTTCACAAATTGAACATGCGCACAGACCCAAAACACATATCAGTAAATGTTTTATCAAATTCTGTATCAAATTCTGAAACATGGTATTGGAGATAAGTATACCAAATGCATCTTGTATTTCATCATGATTTGGTTCTCTCAGTTTCTTCTTATCTTCACTCTACCTTTTGAACTTATTCATCTTATTCAGTGACTTCATGATGGAAAGTAATGGGAATTAATGTTAGAAATATAGGGAGGGGAGCAATTTTGTGAGGTGGTAAGTGTCCCTATGAAGACTGTAAAATGTCTGTTATTCATTTGTGAAGCACCATTTTGAGGTTCTGAGGAGAAAAAAATCCATAGAGTTCAAGAAGATGAATTTGGTAGAACAGTATAAGACAGATAGATATAAGCAGAACAAAGGAGATTCGATATAGAGAATGACCAATTAAAAAACTTTTGAAATTTTCTAAGGACAAAATAAGAAATGTAAGCATTGGAAGATCAAACAGATCCTCTGGCGTTAGATCTTTGCTTCTCTTTTTCCTTTCCTGTCTCTGTCTCTCCTATCACAGCAATCTTATTTGAAATCTAACCAATGCTTTCAAAGCTTACATAAAAAATTAGCATCTATCTTCCAGTTGAAATCAAGTCTTCTTTCTTTTGCATTCTCATTACTTAATATGTATGTCTCATTTTAGCACTTACTGTACTGTTTATTTCAATTAATCTTTATTACATCCCAGATCCCCTCATCAGCTGTGTGAAGACAGGTATTATTTATTTGTTCTCCTAGGCCATTTGCATGGAGTATTTTATGTGGTAACAATTCAACAAAAGTGCTTGAATTAAAAGTTTGTTCAAATTATTTAATTAAACACTGTAATATAAGGTAGAATGGAATAAGATTATGGAAGAAATAAGGAAAAAAAGAAGGAAGGAAGGAAGGAAGGAAGGAAGGAAGGAAGGAAGGAAGGAAGGAAGGAAGGAATTAAGCACCTGACTGGATTAAGGTACAAATGAAAGTTGGATATTGTTGGTATCATGTGGTCATGTAAGGTAGTATATACTAATGAGCAAGATTGGTGACTTATTAAAATACAATTTATATTAATTTCATCAATTCCTTAAAGTTTGTTCATTAGAATATGACCATTTGATATCCTTAAATTACATGAGGCAAACTCATTAATTTTCTTGACGTCATCAAGTAATAACTTTCTTGTGTTCTTTTTAGTCATGAATGTGATTGCATTGGAAAATAAGCATACCCAGTATTTTCATAACTTTAAATTAGCAAATCTAACTTAACATTAAATCTCCCCCCTTCTGCCTCCCCCACTACCAAATTGAAAGCTATGTCAGCCAGAGATGTGAAGAGAAGGGTTAGTCCTCATTCTTGTCTTTCTTGCTTGCCTCCCTCTAAGGTGATTGAAAGTTCATCACTTTGGGGAATGGACAAAGGGAGAGAGAAGGGAAAAATAGATCAAGAACACTTTCTTGCTGAAAGCTTTAAGCTCTCTAGGTCTCAAGAATGTTTGTATTAATGCTTTCTCTTGTGGGGCATTTTTGTGAATTTAGAGACTCATCACAGACTCAAACAGCTGTAACTCTCATGATACCAGTGTTGCATTCCTTTCCCATGGCTGGATTTTCACCCTCACGTTTTGGTTCATTAGTGATCTCTCTCACACAGACTCTCATTGTTGCAGTCTTTTATCTACCCTGAAGGTATTGTTTGGAAATATTTAATTAAAATATAGTCAATCTGGCTTACTCTTTTGAAAGGTCCAATTTTGATTCATGGGATGTAGGCAATTGTCTTTTCAATTCCCAAGTATAGCACTTACCTGCCTCTGCCCAAAAGCGTTAGTTTGCCAGTTTCTCAACTGATTTCAGGATTCTACACAGGAATCAAATAACTTCTGAAAATGTTCCCAAGAAAGTGCAAAAGACTCATATTTATATTAGGCTTTAATTAGAAAGTAGTGACAAGCTACCCTCTCTTTGAGGTGAAGTGTGACTTTCTGTAAGGTAATCGTCCACAAATCTATATCTCTTTCTTGTGACCTCTGTATATATTTTTATTTGGCTGAGGATCCAAGAATAGTAGAGGTGGTTCTCTGACTTCTCTTCTAGTCATGCATTTGATATTCATCTTACAGTTATTTTTATTCTTAATATCTATTTTATTAACATTGCATTCAATATCAGAGCAGGAATTACTCTCCTTCAACATGATATCACAGAAAAATTTAGTTTAAGAGTATAAGACTGGATTAATTTAATGAAGTGAGGAGCTGTACAAGAATTATGAAGAGTCTGAGATGTCTCTACTTTCAGGCTAACAACTTGGTCAACCACAGTTCCATGGATGTTGGTAACAGACACGTAATTCCTGGGTCAGAGACTAAGGGCAGTTGATCACTCACTGTAACAATATTAACAACTTCAGAACTTTTGGGTTAGTCCCCCCAAATCCAATTTCCAAAGAGTTACATGAAGAGGGTCAGATGACACTTTGCTCACATAGTGGGTTATATTAGTGGGTAGGGGCACTGAGTTAAAGGGAGCCAAATCTTTTATAATTGGCAGTAGGCAAGTCTGTCCTTTGCTCCAGGGAAAAATGCTATCATTGCTCTCCTGGAAAGTAAGCATGTCTACCTGTTGTCACAGAGCTATTTGCTATGCAAACCAATCTGAGAAAATCCTGAGGGAAAAGAAAAGTCGGTGCCTTATTTACAAAGCATGCAAATGGCAAGAGAGCCATGGAGAATTATCTCCTAAAAGATAAAGGTGGTTTGTAACACAGATATGAGTTCCATTTTTGTGTTGTATTTGAAGTGGTAGTTAAATATCTAGATGGAAATTTTGTGTAAACAATTTGAAATTTTGGGATTAGAGTTTATTGCATTAGCTTGTTTATATAACTTACATTCAGTGAAAATTAATTTATTAGTCTATAATAAGAGGGAATTGGTCCTTAGGTCATATATAACTTTAAAATGTTATGATTCTGTGTTAGTGACAGGTAATATTATCTTATAATAAAAGGAAGGTTTGGAGCATTTTTTAAAGGTGATAAAGACTTACAAAATATATATTATTTTAATTAAGAGAATAAAATTACTGTTTTTTTTGGATTGATTACATTGTAGTTTTTGTGATGATACTTGATAACTGATGTTTTCTGTTGAGTAAGGAAAACTATATTAAATTATGTCATTTTTTGGTTCTAAAGTACACTTAGATAAATCCATATTGTTTCCAATATTAAGTCTATATTTTATCACTGAGATAAAGTTGGGAATTCCACAAAGTCTAGCATCACTGCCTGAAAAATGACCTGTGTGTCCTTGAAAAGCAAATTATATTTATAATTTATAATTGCTATTTTGAAAAGTACTTAACTTCCAAGTCTAAACTCTTTAGAGATAACAAGTGTTTCATTTCTTTAAAGACTACCTTGAAATCATACTACTCCCTTTTCCCCATCACATCTCATTCAGGCATATTTATTTCCTTGTCTATGGACTATTGCAATAGTTTCCTAACTATTTACAACTGACAAGCTTTTTCACATAGATTATTTTTTCAGCTTACCATACACTGCCAAAGCAGCCCTAAAATACCACTGGCCCTCAAATTTTAATGGCTTAGTGGATCAATGAAAACTTTTACTTTTTCCATTTTTCTATGAAGTGCTGTATGCCATCAACTTCACTTCACTTCTGTATTTTCTGAAGTGCTTTGGAAACTCATCATTTTAGATTTTATCCATTGCTCTTCAAACTGAATTTTGTTTTGCCTCATGTTTTACTTCATGATAACCTACCAGTTTCCCAGTTTCTACTCTCTACTGCTATTTTGGGAGTGCAGACATAAATAGTACACTGACATTTCCTTTGATGTATTTATTTTTATTTTGTATACATTATTTTGTCTATATAGTTATATTACAATAATGAGTGTCTAAATACATAATACATACATACATACATACATACATACATACATACATACAGTGTAAAAAAAAGAGTTATATAAGAGGTAACAATAAATAACAGCTAGTTCAAAGTAGAGTGTCAGCTGACCATTGATGTAAAATTAAAGTTTGATAGTTGCTATATTATGTTCTTCCCCTCTATCAAACCATTGAACTATTGGCCTATAGGCCACTGAGTAGTTATTCACCTCAGATAGGATTTTGGGGTACACTATTCTGCTAAAATTTTATTCTTAATGATTTCTCTATGTTATGTTTTTATACTCTCACCCAATGCCAAGTTACATGTTGTAGCTACTGAATAATTACTTGTTGATTATTGAATGCACCAGAAACATATTATTAGACAACTTCTCTTCGCCATGATAGAGAATGATCCACTATTGGACATTCTTATTCAATAATGAATTATATATATATATATATATATATATATATATATATATATATATATTCCCATTACATAAGTTACTCCCATTCTGCCTTTTCACTCTGTGTTTTAGCTATAGGTATAGTTATAGATATAGATATAGACATATGTGTATATATATACTTACACACATATATGTGTATTTATATNATATATATAATTTATTTATTTATATAGCTATAGATATAGCTATAGCTATAGGTATAGTTATAGATATAGATATAGACATATGTGTATATATATACTTACACACATATATGTGTATTTATATTTATATATATATATATTTAAATATCCATATATTATGTTGTCAGCAATAAAATGTGTTTTTTATAGCAGAAAAGTTTCCAATTATTAGGTTAACAATCTTCTCTTCTGCAGTCTCAAGAGAATATTGAATTTTAGCCCATCCATAAAACACAGAAAAAAGATGTTAAATGTACATAGATGTGAGGATTCTTGTATTTTTTTCCCAAATTGCGTTTTAGACACATACTACATTCCCATTAGTGTCATCATCTAAGTTAAGCTGTGTTAGGAGGGCTAGAGGGAAAATGGAGCTATGGGAAGGACTAGAATGAGGCATAACTGATTTGGGTTGAAAATATAGGTTCCCCTTTGTGTGGAAGGTGTTCCGTTTACCCCTTGCTCTGCGGCTGACTTATAGGTATTGTATAAATGAGTTCTCTTGCCTTTTGGAATTCAGTTGAATCAGCTAGTAGTGAGCACCAAAAGTCTTGAGGGAAGGAAGAACGTGCAGTTGAGGTGTCTATTTCCCTTTTTCCTCTTGGTCGTGGATGCAGGCACATGCCTCCTTTGCTTAAATGTTAGAGATCTACTTAATAAGTTTCTACATCTATTTATCTCTCTATGAGTTCTTTTAGCTGTTCTCTCTTTATCTTTTCGTGTCCAGGGTTGTATCTTAATTTGGTTTCTCCCACAAAAATCTAATTTAAGAACTTGGGTATAAATAATTTAATCAGGAGTGATCCTCAAATCATCAGGACAAGACGGGGAAAAGCCAGTAAAACGTTATGGTATTAAGCTTGCTAAAACTTTGAGCAATTGGGGCTTAATCCCTCTAGAGACCCCCTGAGGAACTGTGTAGAATGTTCTTCAAGATTCTGAAAGATGGAGAGCTTGGATACCTATACTTCAATTCCCACCCCAAGTCTATTTCTCCTGGAGTGTTAACTCCTTTACTGCAGTTTCTATCCATGTAGGCCTCATCCATGTAGGCCTCCAAGCTTCACACACAAAAAAAGCTCAAAGCACAAAATAAGAATGACTGGCGATGTGCACTTGAAATCAGAAGTGGGCTAAGGAGATGCACCATAAGGCACCAAGGTCATCTGCTGCAGGGTGATAAGAACTGGGCCACTGTTAATAGCTTCAGGGCATAGCACCTTCCCCTGTGGCTCCCTTTTTCTCTGACCACAGCTTTTAAAAAATATCTTTATTAAACTTTTCTTAAATTACCCAGTTTGAGAACACTGCCTGTTTACTGCAAGAACCCTGAAAAATGCTTCCTTTGTAAGTAATGGTCAGTTGGCCAGATAACATAATGTTGCCAGATACGGATATTTGGCTCTATCTTTCCTCACCTTTGACCAGGGTTCCTAAGTATATCAACTAACCCTCAGTAGTCAAGCCCACCTCCTAAATACAGTACTTAGAGAAGTGGGTTGATTATATTTCATTAAAGCGTGTCTGCATTTGCCAGGTTTTGTGTCTCTGTAATGAATAAATAATATAAATGTGTTTAGTGGAGCATGAGGTAGAGTAGGCCCTGTTGTAGGGGAAAGATGAAAGATGTATTCTCTACGAAGCCCACTGGCCTAGAAAGAATGGATAGACAATATCAACTTGAGAAAATTTAGCTCTGACAATATACAACTGAGGACACAGAGACATAATAGTTTTAAGTATTGCTTATAAAACGTATGTGTTTATATACGAAATAAGTTTAAGTGTTTCACCTTACTTATTGTTTTCTGTATTGTAGACAAGTGTTTGTTTTTTGTTTAACAAGTTGCAGCACAAGTGGTTGCTAAAGTTATACTTTATGATAGGATGAAATATTACCTCAAGCTGCTTTCCTCCTTTGGGAAGGCTAGAAGTATTCATCAACTTAAAAAATAAATTTGACATGTTACATTTTGTAAATTTAAAGTATACAGTGTTTCTTTGATACATTTATATATTTAATATGATTGCCATTGAAGCAATATTTATCACATTGCATCGTTATAGTATTATATTATTATCTATGTTCATTGTACTGTGGTTAGATCTCTATGGCTTATTTAATACTCATTACAATTTTTCAATCAACTTTTAACACACAGACTTTCTCATTTATGCAAAAATGGTAGATATATTTCAATGGGTGAGATCCAATTCCTTTCTACTTTTGTATTTTGCCTTAAGCAATTTTGCATTATAAACTGTTCAGATTATTTCCATATCATAATATCTTAATGAGTACTACACTCTGAAAGAAAATTAAGTGGCGAGATCAAATTCATAGCGGAGAGCAAATCAATGATATGAATGTGGTCAAAATTTTAGTAATATGGTGGATAAGCCTAACACTGTTCTGAGTTGAAATTTTGTATTCTTTTATTCAATCTTTAAATCCTTCATGTATTTATTGATTTAAAATGTTTGAGCACCTACTTTGAGCCAATCACTGATATTTGGTATTTGCCATGGATACAGAATTCAATAAACATCATATATCTGACCTGATGGACCTTGCAATTTAGTGAGGAAGAATAATGTTAGTCAAGTAATCACTAAGTATTTACACATTAATAATTTCTTTAAATTTAAAATATGAGTACATAAGAAAGCATGACACCAGAGAGCTGGCATTAGCTATGAGAGCATTGAGTTGAGGTCAGGTAGCAGTACTGCAGTTGACTAAGAAAAGAGAATGGGGACAAAGTTACTAAAATATTCTGAGTTAAGGAAAATATTTGTGCAAATGCCCTGATATAAGAAGAAGAGTGATGCCTGTGGTGGGAACACAGAGATTGATAGGAAAAGAGGTCCAAAATGTCTGGAGCAATACATAGGTACCGATTCTTGTAGAAACTTAAGATTCTGATAAAAATCATGTTCTTCATGTTAGGAAATATAGGCATGACAAATCCAAATTTGCATTTTCAAAAAAAAAATTTAGGTGCCATGTGCAGAACTGCTTGGAGGGGCCAACAGAGAATGAACATCTGTCATTTGGATGCAATTTCATTTTCCTTGTGCAAAGCCAATTCAGAAGGATAGAGAATGCAGGGATGGATTTGTAAGATATAGTTTGGAAGTCAAATCAAAGGGACCTAATGATTAATTGGAAAGAGAAGAGTAAGTCATCAAATGTGATTCCTATAATTTCATCTTGGGGAAATTAAATCCACAGTGCCCCAATATATTAAATTAGTGAACACTTGAAGATAATTAAATTTTTGGAAGGAGTAAATTATGTATTTAATTTAGGATATATTGAGTTTGATGAAATTTTGACATATGCAAAAGATGTTTAGTAGGAAGTTGGTTATATTGATCCTTAATTTAAATGTCTGGACTAGATCCATATATTGAAAAGATAACCATATAAATGTTACCATTGTGTATAAATTTTTCTATGGAGGAGGTCTTGTACTGTTTCTTGTAATATGTCAACATTTAATGGCTGATAGCATGTCTTAGTCTTCAAAAGAGTCAGAAATTTGAATGAGGAAAAAAAATACATAATTTAATGGAAGCAAAGAGAAGCGTTTTAGAGAAGAATAGGTGCTTGTCCTTGACAAACATTGAATAAAGCTCAAAATGATAATGTTTTAAAACATCATTGAATTTAGAAATACTGAGGTCATTAATGACCTTGGGGAGAAATGTTCCCATTGAGTATTATAAGCTACTAACTACATTGCAACTGAGAAAATGGAATCACTAAATAGAAACAAACTTTTTAAAATATTTGGTCTACAGAGGAAAGATACACAAGTATGTTAAGAGTTACTTGGATAGCTAAATCAATTTTGATAATACCTCACAAAACAAGTCTTTATCATTTAAAAAAGGAATTTTATAGTTTTTAAAATTCAGTAATAGCCAATTTCCCAAATTTTGATAATTTTTAGAAAAATTATATATATTGCAATACCATATTTTCAAATTATTGAGTTATTAATTAATTAAATAAATAATTAGCTCTATCATATGAGCTAATAAATGATGCTACATAATTTGTTTAACCTCACAGCTTTTTCAGCCATAAGCATGACTTATAGGTATAAATACTATTTAAGGGATAGGCTAGTTAACAAATATCAAGATGATTATTTTTCAGTATAGGAGTAAATGGTGCGATACAAAGTAACTTTCATAAAAATTAAGATTTATACAAAGATGATGGAGGGTGCTTAAAAACCAGTCTCTGAAATATACGTTTGCCATGGGAGAAATGGTTGTTCAAGAGGCAATTTGTAAACTGGATTTGTCTGACATCAGTAATGGGCCAAAACATTTAGTATTGTTTGGATGTTCTGGAAGAGTCCGACATTGATTTCTCACCTTGGTTTTGAGTACCACATCTGGTTTTTGTGTTTTTCATACACAAATGCTAAGACTTTCATCATGACACTCTTTTTCATTAATCGGTAATATAATTCTCCATTCCATACTAGGTATTATTTTCTTGATCTCTATCATGTTTCATTCTATTTAAAATTATATTCTTTTCTTCCCATCTTCTCTCCTTGAGGTGATGGTCAGTTTCTAGTAATATAACTCTTTCCCATTACTTTCCAAGTATTATGTTTGTTTTGTTTTAATTTAAACTTTGAAAGAATAGGAAGCATACCCTGTAATTAATTCTTAAGTTTTAAGGAATTCTTGTGTTAAAGCATGCATTATTTAAAGTATTGAGAAACTGAAGACAAACAACTTTGACTTCTCTTTACGTATGTCTGTATCAGAGATTGAGAGTACCAACATCACCACAGTTAGAAGAACTCTTAGTTTTTTATATGTCAAGAAAAATAATTCAGAGCTGTAATGATTAACTCCATGTTTAAGTATATTGACCATTAGGAAATTCTTCCATGTTTGAATTTCATCATGTCTTAAGCAGTTTTGTTTTAAGATTACATAGTATCTCAAGTTCAGAAATAGAACCATGGATCATTTATATAATGTCTTTTTATGTCTGATACCTTAATTCCACATTTTCTAGCAATTTCTCCTCTACTTTTCATATTCCTAATAAATTGAACATCTTTTTCAGTATGTCTGGTCTTGTGTCTTTTTCTGTCTCCTAAATTAATCTTATTTTAGTTCCCTAAATCTATATGTATGCATGCTGTGTGAGTGTTTATTTGTGAAAAAAAAAATCTGTTTAGGTATTTATTTGTGTTTGCTATCCTGTTGCATTTCCCCCCTCATTCCCTTTATTCTGTCTCTTTCAAAGATTGTTTAGGCGTTTTGTCCTTTGTTGCTTCAAGGGAAGACTATCCTTTAGGGCTGAAGACATTAATTTTACATTCCTTGCTTTTGTTTCCCTTGAAGGCTGAGTATTTTGTATGGGTTTGCTTTGAAAGAGGAGGAGATCAAAGCAAGCCCTGTAGGGAACATCCTGAAAAATGGGAAGAGTCCCAAAGCCTAAAGAGGAGAGGAGGGTCTGATGTTTTGAGATGGATGGTGACATAGGCCTCACTCTTTTGCTGAGCTCCACATAGTTTAAGGCATCTAGGGCTGGAGTCAAGAAAAATAGCTGCAAAATATCTAGTGAGCTTATAACCTAGACACTAGGTTTCCACACTTGACAAATACCCATATCTTGTATATGACAAAGAACCTAGTCACTAGACCTCAAGGGACCATGTGCAACTTGGACCATGGGTAACCCAATGGGAACCACTGAGAATCTAGCTTTAGGAAAATCTCCGAATGTATTAAATGGCTCCATAATGAAAGATTGGATTTTCCACCAGCCAAGTGTAATAGAGTAGAGGGAGCCACATTGAATTTCACTTAATAAAAAAGAAAAAAAAAAGTGAAGTTTTAGCTACAACACTTAACATTTTTAAAGGTTTGATAATATATTATTGATGAGATAAATGAGTCCTCTTCCCCTCATTTGTCATGCATCAGCAAGATTACCCTAGTTCTGTTCTTATTTGAACTAAGCTTGTTTCTGTGTTAGGTCTCCGTACTCGCTGTCTCCTCAATTTGAGTGATGTAGCAGATTCCTTGTTATTCATATCTGACTCAGCTAACACACTACCTCCTCCACGAGAATGTGCCTGAAAGCAAATTTATATTATGCCTCCTGCCCAGAGTCACTCTTTTATCTTTAGAACATTTACTCTAAATGAAATTGTCTTGTTAATTTATTGATGTGCTTCTATATTGTTGAAATCACCAACTAGAAAGTAATTCCCATGAGCCCAGGGCCTTTGCCGATCTTCCCTACTTATATAAGCCAGTCACAAAATCAGGTCTCTCGATGAGTATTTCTTAAATGAATGAAAATTAGCCTTCTAGTCTATTTGCATACTGGCAGATTTTATAGGTGTATAAATTTATAATTTCACCCTTTATTATTATTTATTGTTATACTTCAAGTTATATCATTCTTTAGACTCCATAGTACATGATGGGTCTCCATAGTCACTGAGTGGTCCACTCCCTAACCTTATTACTATTGTAAGGTTTTGAATAAGCACAAACTCTTCTCATTTTTTTTTCATATTATTCATATAAAATATGTCAGGATTCTTACATTCTATATTTTTATCATTGTTAATGAAGACTTAGTGAAGGACTGAGTAAGACACAAATAACAGAACATTTATCAGGACTTTAAAAGAAACATGAAGAAGTTTGGTGTAATTGTCCAAGACAGGCTGTTATTTAAGAGTTAATGAACTAGAGGTGTGTATTTATGAGAAAAAGATACAATTAGGCAAATTATTGATTTAGCCATTAGAAGACAATTAATCATTTTTGTTGTAAACAAAATGAGAAACATTGGCTGTTAATCAAGAATTTTCTTTCATTCTTCAATTTTAGATTGCAAGGTTAAACTAGTTTTTTCCCCCTGTTTAGTAATACAAAAGATATTTTTCTTAGTCTCAAACCAGTGATACATAGATACGAGGATCCTATAAATAGTATAAAGAATGGTGCAGTACAAAATAACTATTAATACAAAATGCAAATTATACACCATAAAGAACAGCTTTGATAATAATAATTATTAATTTTTTATTACCCCAATAATGAAAGACAATATGGCTTCTGTGATTTTTCTCTAATTTCGTAACTGTTGAGAGATAAAGATTTCATAAAACTCAACTTTTTCTGGTTATAGGTTTTACTACGTTCCCCATTCTTCCCCAGGCAGGAAAAGGATCTAGTCTTGTTAACTATTAGCACTGTCAACTTTTTTTACTATACCCTAATGTAGCAATAAATTTTCCATTGCCAGCCAGTATACACATAGGCACACGCGTGTGCACATACATGTGCGCGCACACACACACACACACGCACACATGCACACACGCACACACACACAGGTTTGTGTGTGAAACTAAAACGAAATTTCAGAAAAATAGTATTTGTCTTTAGAACATGAGAGATATATTTTGTTAAAGTCTATTCCATATTAAAAAGTGTTAGGGGATGACTTCAAATCTGTAAAATCCTGTCCTAGATTATAGGAGGGTTTTGTTGCGCATGTGGCCCTCTGTAGATTTATATGGCACTGAGTTGTATAAATTCTCTTGACGTTGGAAGGCCATTGTTATTTTTCTTTCAGAGGGAGAGACTTATGTGAAGGAACTAAGGTTGACATTCTTCGCAGATGCTTTTTCTGATATTAGTACGAATCATGAGGGAATTTTTACCAAGATCAAGGAAAGGGCATCTGTAAACATTGTAACTGATGACATTTAATCATCTCAGTATTCATTAATTCCAACTAACTGTACACTTTTTCAGAGATTACTTGACTCATCACAAGCACAATGACAACATGAAAGGTAATTCCTCAGTTTTAATAGCTGGGGAGTGTAAATTGGAGGCCTACAGGCCTTTCTTGCTGCTGGCTTACTTGTTATTAGGGGAATCATGCTGTAAGTCAGATATCACACGGCATTTTAAGGTGACGGGTTTGGAATAGTTACTTTCACAATACAGTTACTGCAGCTAGCAAGGCTGACTCATGATAATTAAATCATGTCATCTAATCAAGACCAAGATAGATCTTTCTTTAGGCTATAATGGGAGGACAGAGGAGTACATTGGATTAAGCAAATGTCCATTTTATCCAGAATTGTATCATCAGTAATATACAGTCGAAGAGAAGAGAGAACCAATATATCACCATGACAGGAAATGATCCAATTGATCTGAAGATCCTGCCCCCAAACCAGACCTCAGTAGTAGTTCTATTACCAATCCTGTTTCTGACTTGTGCCCATAGAGTTAAACATCAAAAGAAGACTGTGGCTATTGTTTCTAAGTCATGTACATAGGTGGTGATTCAGAATATATCAGTGGAATGCCGGTGCCTAAACTATCTGGTTCCTCAAGTAGAATACTGACCGATGTAGTCTAATTTGCAATCTTTGTCTTTTAGAAGACAAATTATTTAAAACCAGCAGACTTTTAGACTTTTGAATTTACAGCAAATATTCCTTCGGTAATTAGTGTTATGCTAACATTCAGGAATCTTGAAAAGCCATGATAACTTTAAATGCTAACACTTTTGAAATGGAGGACCATAATCTTAGAGTCTGTAAAAGTGTTCTAAAATGCCTTTTGTATTTTTAAAAAAAATATTTTAAGCATGATCCAATCTCATGTATATAATCCAGGTTCATGTATGATATATAATTTTATCTACTGAGTCCCATTTATGTTTAAACACCCCCCACATTTACATTTTTATGCCATTTACTTTTTGAAGAGAGAAATCCAGCTGACATTTAGGCCATCCCATCTTTCAGATATGTGTGATGGATTTCTTGTAGTGTTTTTCAACTTGTTCCTTTAGATTTAGGGTCAGTAAACTGACTTGTGTGCTAGATTAGGCTTGTGACTTTTTTATATAGCCTTTTAGCAAAGAATGAGTTTTATATTTTAATGATTATTTTAAAAATAAATGAATAAACAAACAAGACAAGATTTGCAATATAAATTGTTTGTGGCCAAAAATCCTAGAATATTTATTATCTATCCTTTTGGTCAAACCTTTGCTTACCCCTATTTATACTATTAAATTCATGTATAACATTTTGACAAGATTAGTTTATCAGTTTAATGGCCACTGCATATTACATTAGCTCAGAAATAAAAAGTGTCCCAATATAAAATATGTTCTTTTGAGAATTGGATTGAAATGATTACAGCCAGATAACTGTTTTCTAAAAATATGTTTCCCTTTACAATTAGCACATAATGCAGGGGGGTACCTTGAATGGGATCTTAGGAGATATCTTATTTCTTTTCTATTTTTCACAAATTAAGTATCCACTCATTATCCTTGCCTGAATCAAATATTCTATTAGGGGATTCCAAATGTGATTTTCCAATTCTGTTACTCTTCCTGCCTTTACTGGATGGTGCTCTTCTGTTGTAAGAAATGTTCCTCATTTTTTCCTAAAGAGGAATGATGGTGGGTGTTTTAATTTTGGACTTAGTCATGACTTTTCAGAATAAGGAGTTGATGTTATAGTTTCCACTGATGGTTAATGATCCCCCTCACCGCCAGCACTAATGTCCATCTTTGACACTTAATCCAGTGCATGCTCACTCTACCTTTTTGTCTGTGAGTACACCTTGCTTTTCCTAAATATGTCCAAATCAAAACATGCCTAATAGCTATAATAAGTGTTAAGCAATTAAAGTTTTATCTTCTTTGAATTAAGGAGCCTTTAGGTGGTTGATTTGGATGGCTTAAAATTATGTCTAGGGAAGTTAAAATTAATATATTTTTCTCCAATAAATCACATACAGTAAAAATGGAGATTAATAATCCTTCTCAATTTTTCCTTTTCAAAATATCCTTTGCAGAATCTTTTTACCAAAATGAGAATTGGAATTTGATCTCAATTTGAGATACTGTAAACAATTTTACAAAATTGAAGAGGTCACTTAATGTCCATAAATTCAGTGTGTAAAGCATTAAGTTAAAATAGATGTTGATAAACAAATAATTCTGGATGAGAAGGATAATGAAATATGAAAATAATGAAGTAGTTCTACTCTAGTTACCAATATTTCTTTCTTTAATGATGAATCAAGCTAAATTTTAAAGTTGTGGCAAAAACTGTACCCTTTACTTGTGATTGAATTGTAATCTCTTTTCTTGTTGACTTATCACATATGATATGACTTTACAAATGCTGTTATGATTATTCTGTAGGAAAGATGAGAATTAAACCAGCATTAGTGACACTGTCTGTTAATAATGTATGAACCAAGAGAAGAGTTGAGGATAGAAAGAAAAAAAGAAAAGATAAAAAGTTTGGAAGTCAGAGTAGCGAATCACAATGCAGTTGGAGTACCTGGGTAACTGAGAAAGAGTAAATCCATGAACTAATTACAGATAAACCCCTCAGAAAAATATTTGAGTTTAGTGATCAATCAACAAGGGATATGTAACTAAGTCCATACTAAATGCACCTCAGTGTGAAAACCTTAATAAACACAAATTTGAAGATTCAAAAGACTAGAACGTTTATCTTCTGCTAAAATAACTCAAATTTGTCTTATGCTGGATTAAAAAATTGGCTAATTTTGAAACAAGTGATAATGTACTTGGAAGAAAATGTCTAAAAATATGATTCCTTTTGAATCAGAGTGGTCATATAATACTGGGCAATTTGGAATGTGGGATAGAAATACAGTGCTATCAAGAAACTCCATTATTATTGATAAAGCCAAAAAGTGGTTTCAACATTACCTTCCTCATTGCCCTGTTATAAAATATAGTATTTTAGTATTTCTATGATTCTGAATGGTTTTATAATGTGGAAACACTGATATGTTCATTGCGTGGCACAACAAATTTAAACTTTACCAGCTGCCTCATATAAAAATATTGTTTCAGTTTGTTATAAAGCCTTGACTTACATACTCCAACTTCAAAGCTTTTGTCCTGACTGACACTATTTAGCTAGCAAACGATTAGACCTTTATGGGCCAAATGATCCCTCCTATACCATGGGATTTGTGTAATATAGCAGATCAAAAAACTTTAAAATCTTTGCAAAGAGTTTATCTTATCCACAATTTAAAATACTCCTAAACCCATTTCCTAGTATAACATACCATAAAACCTACCATAACTACCTACACCCTATATCTTCAGATGTATTATATAAAGAAAGCACCCAACCTTGATTTTTTTCTTAGTTCTCAGAAAAAGGATAAGAGCTTGAATATAATTTACATAATTACTCTTTTATTCCTAAATTATTAATTTGTACTACAATCTTGAAATGCCTGTCATCACCTATAGTTCATTGAAATTTTGTCCAACAAAAGATGTGAGAAAGGCATCAGAAAAGGTATATAAATAGCAAAAACATATATAATGGTTATAGCTTAGATTTTTTTTTTCTCCTTAAAAAAATACATAGCAAGTAAATGGCTACTATACATTTACTTTTAGTGATAATGGCTACCTCCTTGAAGAAAATTATATGTATGCTTGTAAGTTTGTATGAAATATGTATAGAGATTTGTTTATATGTATATTTTACATACACATAACTATGTACACATGCACATGCATCTTGTACATACTCTTAGTTTATTTTAGGACTGTCTGATAAATATACTAATCTTTTAAATGCCTGTTTAATAATTCTTGAGTTCATATAATTATATTTCTGATTTTTCACAATCTGAAAATAGGGAAATGAATAAATTTGTAAGAATTCATAGAGATATCCACTAATTTTATTGTATTTATAAACTATGAAATATATTATACTTTATATTTTGTATGCAATTTTCTCTAATATTTTTATATTATTGGAAAAGTCAGTATGTCCTTTTAAGGATTGTTTGTATTAGGGAACTGCTTTATAGATCCTAGGATGCTATTTTTGACATTTGAAGTTAATGCTCCAAATTCAGTTTAAAGACCTGTACTGGCTTTAATGGATGTGCCTTTGTAAAAATGAAATGCATTGTGCATATTTCCCCATTAATTAGGAATTACAATGGGTTAGGATAAGCCAGGTTGAGGTAATAAAACATCTTATGAGTAAAAAAAAGAGATTTTTTTAAAGCTACATATTTTTAAATCTTGAAAAGACTCAATATCTGAGGATTCGCTTTGGGATTTGGTATCATGTTTCTAAAATTTTGCTTTGTAACTTTGCTCCTTTCAAGTGAACATGAATTTAAATAACAGCAAAATTATATATAAGAGGCCAGTTAGGTTTCAGGCACAGACTTGTTGGGGAAAATGTTTTCAGAATAACTATAATAAACAAGAGACATTTTTATCTGTAAGTTATAAGTCTGAATTTTTAATTTTGTTGGATGTTTGATACTTTAATGTTAAAGTGAAATTTATTTTATTCAATTATGAAATTCAATATTTATTTTAATGTAGATTCTTTCAGTTTTGTAACTAATTTCTCTCTCTTTTCTGGACCTTTCCCAGCTACATTCAAGCATCATCTCATATCTGGCATTTTAAGAAGCTCCAGCTTTTCTTTTTTCCTTCACAGCAAAATCGTGAAATGTGTTGTGTGCACTATCACCACTTGCTTCTCTTCAGTTAATTCTTCAGCCACTCAGATCTGGTGTCAGCACCACTATTCCAATTGTGTCCTTATTATCAAATACAAGAAATGCTTCTCTGACTTCTTAATGGAACTCACAGCAGAATTTGACAGAATTGATCACATTTTTCTTTTTTTAAACACTGTCCTATAATGGTTCCCCTAACACCATGTATTCCTGGTTTTCATTCTCTGTTGCCAATAAAAATTAATCTTCTGCACTACCTTAAATATTGGAATTTATCAAGGTTCTATCCTAGACTGTGCTATCTTTTCCTTTGTATCAGCTTATTATTCTAGTGTTTCCTTGTTCTTTTTTAACCATAGACATTCACACATGCATAGCTTGCTATCTATCAATTGATTGATCAGCTATTTCATTTCCAGTTCTCAGAGGATAAATGTTTCCCATCATACACTTATTTTTTTACGTGGTATAAGATCTTCTATACAGTGGAGGCTATTTTCCGTGATAGTCTCCTGGTTCTTAGATTGTGGGCGGATTCTTTTGCAGTAGTTTTGCATTTGCCTCAACAAGGCACAGCAGGAATTTCAGGGCAGGTTTTGTGTCTTTTTCTCAGCTGGGGGTTCTGAGATTTATACTTTTTTTTTTTTCCCTTGAGTGAAACAGGCATGGGATTCCTCTGCAGAGAAGAATTCCTTTGCATAATTCCCTCATACTTTGCTGAGCTAGTGGGCCAAGTGTTTTAAGACTCCACAATGGATGAAGACAGGTAGCCTTTCATGACTTCTGTCTTACTAGAGAACATTCAGTTCCAACTCTCACGTAAGTCTGTTAAAAGGCATCAGTTTTCTTTTCAGCTCTACTGATAAATAAGTCCTGTAATTTTAGGCAAGCCTCCTCTACTGTATCTAGCACCTCTCATCTATCCTTAATAGATATATTGGGAAGGCCAACATATATATCACAGCTACTCTTTTTTTAAATGAAAAATGCCTGAGACGTATCATTGTGATGAAAAACACACAACACGAAAGTAGAAAATCCATGTTCGCATCTACCCTCTTTTAATTAGGTCTATGACCTTGTGTGTATGAAATTAGTAATTGTTTGCAAAGTCAAGATACTTCAATTTCAATTTTTATATTAATTAATTGTTTATGATACATTAAGCTAAAATACTAGGTTACATATATTAATCAATATGCCTGGCTTTTTTCTTTTTGCAATGACCTCCAATTCTAAGGTGGAGAAAAGAACCTCTCCTCATATTATTACATCTGTCTACTTGAGTGGAGTTATATATTTGTACGAATCCAATTATCATTGCTACATTAAATTAATGTTGTTGAAAGCAAATTACACCCATTTGTTGATAATATTTTATTTTGTAATAAATTAGCACTTTTAGAAAGAGAATTAATGATAGTATTGATTATACAACACATTTACAAATAATCATCCTTGCTAAGCATCCATTTAGTACAAAGTGTCTTTTCAAAGATAAATGAAAATAAATTGGGGCTTCAAAGCAGGAAATAGAAATTTATGAAGAATATCGGAAAGCTTTATTTCACAAATGATTATTGGAGGTTTTTGTTTCCTTTTTCTGTTTAAATTTTATTCAGGAAGCTTTGAATTGCTATAATAGTTTAGCGCAGGCAACTGAAACTATTATACCTAATGTTCTTTCTTAAATTACCACAAAAGAACTAAAACAATATTGCTATCCCTAGGGGATTTTTCTTTTGTTTTTTTTTGTATTTAATATTCAGATTTAATCATTTGTCATTCATCTGACTGGAGAGCAATCCAGTATAACAGTAAAAGGATGAAGAGAGATTTGTATTTTTCCAGGAACCTTGAACAACTGACTAAAATACTATCAGATTGGAACATTAACATCTTGTTTTTCACCTCAAAATTTCTAATTAGCAATGATGGTTTATGTAATTGTATACTATATATTACCTAATTTTTAAATCATCTTTGCACAAACAACACTGGATGGATATTACAAGGAAGTAAAAAAATTAGTAACTAATTTTGATATTAATTTATTTCCCTGTTATATTTTCAAAGTTGAAAATGTTAAATATACAGATAGATAAACTTAATTCCTACTTTGTGGTCCATATGTCAAATATATTACTAATTATTAGGTGAACTAAAATATAGTTTAGGGGACATTTTCTAAATCCAGATATATATTGTAATACCCCATATACACTATTCTTTGAAATGTGATATGTCATTTAAAAAAGTATTTTCCACTTGAATCAGTTTAGGAGATGCTGATATAAATGAAGTTATGTAGACATATATGTTGCATAACTTATTAAGCCTTTGTTAATCTAATTTCATAATAAATTTCTAATAAAAGTGGATAGGTTACATGTTTGTCTTTCTCTCATTTCAAATTAAACAAATACATAGTTCTCGTAAAAGCTTTATAATAGCCTTTGCTGTTTTTAAGTTGTATAGGCCAGTTTAAATAAAAGGACTAAACATTTTATAAACTTTTTACTCATAGTCTATTGAGACTCTCAGGAGCCCTATATGATCATGTATAGATCTTTGAAGAAGTGTGTATGAATCCCCTTCTTTTTTTTTTTTTAAAGATTTTTTTATTGGGGAATTGGGGGAAGTGGAACAGAAAAGTTGCTATCCTTTTGTTCTTCAGTCTAGTTGTGGAGAAGGTTGCTTCACTGGCTCAAGTTGGCACCATCATTGTGCTCTTCCCAGGCGAGGCAGATCAGTCGTTGGCTTCTGGACGGCCGCTCATAGCGGCTGCTGGCTGCTCACGCTGGCTGCTGGCCACACACGGTAGCCCATGGCAAACCACTGCCACAGGGGCTGCAGCCTAGCCATCGCCAGCGACTCACGGCAGCCCAGCTCCAGGTTGAGCTGTTGTTCAGCATCTTAGCTGTAGAGGGCAGTGTCACTGGCCCTCATATGTGGGATCCGAACCGGGGCCATCTGGTGTCCCAAGCCAGCTCTTAACCAACACACCACTTGGCCGGCCCTGAATCCCCTTCTTAATTATATCTTGTGGAAAGCTTAGTTAACTCCTTCAATTCAACTACTTTGTATTGAAAACAGACATGAATATATTTGTCTACTGGGATTTTAGTGAGTATTCAATTATATAATCTATGTAATATAAATAGAACAAAACTTGGCTCATAGTAAGTTATTATAATGGAATCTTGAATTTTAATAGCACTAATGATGCCTCTGCCACATCAACCCATTACTATGTATCAAACTTGGATTTTTATTTAATCCCATCTCTTGGAATATCTGCATTTCCAAAGGAGTTCTTGATACCTGACAATTTATGTTGGCAGCCTTCATCTTGGAAAATACACATAAGTTCTTCCCTTACTTGATCCATTTCTCGCTTTTCTCAAAATCTACCATACAACTGGTTCTACCCTGATTCCAAACACCACTACAACTTGATATACAGGGGTTACTTTGAATAACTACATTCTCCATACTTGAATAAGATTTGTTCAAATAGAGAGAGAATGTTTATGTGCATGTGTACACATATGTGTTATTTTCAAATAAGTAAATTTCCACATATAATACTAACTGCTTCTTAAACATTTTTTTGAATTGGAAAAATAAAAAGTGAAATCACGGAAAATAATCCGTTCTCAAAGATGGAAGGTAGGATAGTCATAGATAATTTAGGCTGACTTAACATATAGAAATTGAGAGGCTGAGAATTCGGAGGCACTATACACTGCAAAATAGAAGACAAGATAAATGATAGAAAACAAGGTACTGACTTAAAAGTTAATATTTGCAATAGTTAATTTGAACTCTGCTATACCCTACACATATGCAAACAGTAAGAAAAAAAAAACAAAACAAAGCTTGTTAAGTGACAGATTTTCTTCCTAAAATCATCAAACCTAGTTTCTCAGTCAGAACTGTTGTCACATGGCTTGAGGTTTCGAATCATATGATCTGCCTAACTCTGGAGCCCCGAAGATGAGAAACGGATTTAAAGTGGTCTCAGTGTTCCCTATCAGGGTTCTGGAAGTACAAAACAAACAGAATTGGGGAGAGACAAAATGTAAAGAGAATAATGAATGAGGATTTGTATATTTGTAAAGAGATATTCATATTCAAGAAGCACACACACACAAAAACCCAGATGTAAGTGTAAATATTCCCTACCTAGAGAACTTTTAGTAATCTAGAAAAACAAGTATAATAACTCAAAGTAACAAAACTGATTTTTTTTTCTACTATTGGATGATAGACTGACAGTAAACATCTCAGTAGTCTTGATAGAAGTCAAACACAATGGTTAAAAAATAGAAAAAGTGGTAAAAGTCAACAAAAATGACTATTAACTTAGAGATTTATACATAAATATTCAAGTAATGATGAAGCAAGCTCAATGCTATTTTGATTTAAAAAAACATTCAATTGAAGGAAGAAGAGAGAAGCTTTAAAAATAGATCTTGTATGTCGACAAACAGCAGTTTGTTTCAGGAGTAACATTTGCACATCAAGTTTCCAAGCACAGCATCAAGAGAGAATACATATATCCCCACCTTTCCAACAAAAGCCCAAAATACAGTCTAAATGGGATTGACTGAGATGACAAGCTCATGGTGGACAATCACTGTTACAGGAAAACTGCCTGCATTGATTTGCTGAATATCATCTATCATTTTATCCCAGAACTGGAGGTGGGACCTGTCTCTCCCAGCACTCCTGGATAGTAAACAGAAATCAGCATTCTGAGGAAAAAGCTAAATGGAAAGTGATATTGAGGACACAAAAAGTGTAAACAGCATGCTCACAACTTGTTTCCTCTAAAATATTGAATATTTCCATACTTTAAACCCTTTCATATATTTTTTAAATTAAAGTTTATTGGGGTGGCAATGGTCCATAAGGTTACATAGCTTTCAAGTGTACATTTCTATAATACATCATCTATATATCACATTGTGAGTTCACCACCCAGAGTCAGTTCTCCTTCCATCACCATATATTAATATTTGATCCCCTTTACCCTCATCCTTTCATATTTTTAATGCTTTCATAAATTGATTTTTATAAATCTTAAAAAGTTCCAAATTACACATAAATGGAAGAAGTGGAATAATGAAAAATAATCTGTCAAAAATAATTTAACAGTAAGTATAACTATATAGGCAATGTAGAGATAGCAGTATACTCAAGACCGGTCATTCTACAGGCTCTGAAAACTGAGAAGTTATCTCTGCAACAAACAAACAAACAAACAAACATACATACAAACAAACAAACAAACAAACAAAAAAACCACTATCATGACTAATTTTCAATCAGATTCTACATTTCTGGGTGGGTGGTAAATTTTTTGAGAATATTCAAATTAGTTACCATCTTTGCATGTATACATATATGTATATATATTGAATTGAACATATGTATGTAAAATGTGTGAAATATTTCTAGGGAAATTACAGTGTGTTTCTTCTTAGTTCTAGGGATGATAAGTTTTAATTTTAATTTAACATCTAGCTATCTATCATCTATCTATCTATCTATCTATGATAAAAAATACATTATGTATTATGCAGGCACATCAAAGTGTTCCAAGATGTTACAAAATAGTGGTTCTAAGCAAAACTCTGGAGTTCAAATGCTTGGGGTAGAAACCCAATTTTACCGGTTCTTATCCATGTGACTATCAATTTTCTTATCTTTCTTTATACAGGGTATGAGAGTCTAAGGATGTGTAGAGATGTGTACTTGTAACTTTTCATAATTTATAGCCAAACTTGCCCTTCATGGGAATTTGATCTAACCAAAATAAATATCGCCCGTCTATCTGGAATCAGTCAAGATGGTCAACAACAACCAGCATTTACAGCACCCCTCCCCCCATTACATTAACTGCATACGTTATAATAGAATCGAATGAGATCAACAATAAATTCAGACTCTTTTCCTGAGATGGGTTCAGGGATGTATACAATAGATTGAATTTATCAAGAGTGACCCCAGATTACTGTTTATACTCAACGTCCGGTTATTCTCAAAACACTTGATTTAATTTCAAGACAAATACTTTGCTAAATTCTATTCCTTCTTGGCCTTATTTATTATAAAATTATGAGACTCAATATAAACAGTGCTCATTCTTTAACAGCTATTTAATATTAAGATCTTTTCAAATTTTCTTCTTTGTAACAAAATTATTATTTAATCTTCACACTATTTTAACCTTGACATAGAACTGAACCGCCATATTGTTCAGAAATAACCCGAGCAATGTAAGAACTGCCTTCTTATACTTTTATTCTTGTCTAAGTATGCTAAGGTGAGAACTACCTAAAGTAACAGTTGTAGTAATAGTAGCCCCAAACTTTAAGATTTGATTTATAAATCAAGCATTAATAGTGATAACACTTAAATTAGTTTTAACACATATTTAAATAGGCTCTTTATTGGTCAATTTTTTTTTTAATGTATGTATGCCTAGTCAGGAGAACTTAACTCATAGCTCAGTTGTTCAGAACATGAGTTGTGGAATCAGACTTGCTGGCTGTTGTAACTCGGCTCTACAACATAGTACCTGTGTGATTTGGGACCAAATTATACAAGCTGTTGGAGTCTTTGTTTCTGTATCTGTAAATGGGGATAATAAAACCTAGCTTAGGGATTTGTAAAGATCGAGCTAGATAGTGTGTCAATGTTCAGCACAGAATTATTAATACATGTTTGATATTATCATTATTATGCTTAAATTTTGACAAGAAAAATGAACAGTAAAAATTAGTTTACCAGCTAAATCTGCTAGATGAGCAAAGAAACAAACTATTCCTGGTTATTAAATGATTGCTGCATGCAAAATTCATGCATATCATCAAAGGTATTACTGAAGAATTTTAAGAAAATAGTTTTTTAAGGAATTTTATGAGAGCCATAATTCTTCATTGTCACCTCCATATTTCTGGAATTCCCTCCTCACATATTCATCATTATCTTTTTAGGATCTCACCAAATCACTAGGAAATTTCATATATATTTTCTCAGGTGACAACCTGAATCCAATAATCATCAGAATATAATTAGTAAATTGTGTTTCTTACTTCTGATACATATTTTATTTGGTTCCTACCTATGCACATAACATTCATTCTTCAAAGTTTATCTCAAATGAAAAACATTTCAGTGCTTTGTGTGATTCATAGATACAGATAGCCTTTGTCTCTTTATGAAGTTGTACTGTTTTGGAGTTATGCTGCATATAAGCTCAGTTAATTATAATTTTATATATATTGTTTATTCTCTCCACACTGCTTTCTAAGTGCTCTTACTGTAGGATTGTATCCATAATCCCTCTGGTGTTTGAATAATGATATTGAACATATGAGGAGCACAATATTGTTCAAGATTATTGTGATTTTGCAGCTTTTTATTGAAACGTACTCTCTGCTTACATTTTTTTGGAACAGCATTGAGGTAAGGAGATTATCTCTGAATCAAAAAGGCTAGGCTGAACAAATAAATATGTAAACAAACAAGCAAACTAAATCCAGAACTTGGTGGCTAATCGCAATGTTATTTCTCATGATTCTATGGGAAAATGGAGAGTTTATTGACATAAATAGTTCTTGCAGCTAGTCTAGATTTCCAAAAGAGAGCATCTTTATATGGTTTTATATCTTAGTTATTAATTCTCTTGGTATTCTGACTTACCACTTAGAAACATTAGCCAGCGTTGGTTTAGCAGATGCTGACTTGTGCATCACTAATAATAATAATATCATAACTGTTTTCAGGGTATAAAAATACCCAAATTCCTAGAGGCAACTTGGAAATACCTCTTTTTTTTAAAGATTTTATTGGGGAATTGGGGGAGGGGAACAGTGTTTGGGAATTGGAGAAGGGGACCAGCCAAGTGGTTGTTCTTCAATCTTCGTTGTGGAGGGCGCCAGTCAACATCTGGCTTCCTCACAGCAGCTCGTGACCTCTAAGCTCGAGGTGCTGTGTTACAGTCTTAGTTGCAGGTGGGCGCAGCCACCATCCCATGCGGGAGTTGAACCAGCAGCCTTGTTGTTAAGAGCACATGCTCTATCCACTGAGCCAACTGAGCAGCAGCTCAGCTCAAGGTATTAAGTTCAGTCTTAGTTGCAGGTGGGCATAGCCCACCATCGAACAGGAAATCTTGTTGTTACACCAGCTGAGCCATCCTGCTACCTATTGGCAGCTCAGTGACAGCTCAGCTCAGGCGCAGCATCACTGGCCCATGTGGGAATCGAACCGGCAGCCCTGCTGCTCAGAACTCGCACTCTTAAGCCACCTCTTAACCAACTGAGCCACTCTGCCAGCACTGGAAATACCTCTTCATAGATTAACAAGATAAAGGACTTTATCCATCAGAATTTGCCAGAGTGTGGTAGTGGCAAGGTGATTGAAGGTAGAGATATATAGTCATCATAGTGTAGGTAAATACAGTGGCAAGGAGAAGATAATTTTATCTCATGAACAACATGTCCATAAAGAGACAACACTGATGACAGTGGAGGGGAGGATTGGAGATTTTTGCTCCTATTATGAGTGGGAAGCATTGGTAAGAAGAAATGTATCTAAAGTGGATTTGAAGTTTTTGTTTAATACATTGTGTAAATCTCCTTTATATTTTCCAATGAGAAGACCTATACTATAGATACATTTTTCTTCAAGGCTTCTGGAGTCCAATTTGAATGTGTGAAATATTTATTTTTGAAAATCCTCTTTTTAAAAAATTTTATTAAATTTATTGGGGTGACAGTCATTAATAAGATTATATTAAAGTTTCAAGTGTACAGTTCTATAATACATCATCTGTGTATTGCATTGTGTCTTCACCACCCAAAGTCGAGTCTCTTTCTGTCACCATAGATTTGACCCCATTTACCCTCTTTTGTCTCCCCCCATACCCCATTCCCCTCTGGTAACTATACTGTTGTCTGTGTCTATGAGTTTTTGTTTGTTTGTTTATCTGTTCATTTGTTGCTTTCTGTTTTATATCCCACATGAGTGAAATCACAGTTCTTGTTTCCTTTTCCATCTGACTTATTTAGCTTAGCATTATACGCTCACAATCTAACTATGTTGTTGCAAATGGCCGTATTTCATCTTTTCTTATGGCTGAATAGTATTCCATTGTATATATATATATATATATATATATATATATATATATATATATATATATATATATTGAAAATCTTGATGGACAGAAACATGTTTTAAGATGAACTAACTGGATTTGAGTTATAATAAGAGATATATGTTTCATTTCATATTTGAAGAGAGCTCACTTTATTTCTATGAGCAATTGGGCAGATTCTCACTTATTTGAGTAAAGTACTTCCTTACTCTGAAAAAGCAAACAAAAGGCCTTTATGCCATACCATAATAGAAGTTTAATATGCACACATTATATAAATTACCTATTAGCATAATGATGCTGAAATAAAAATCAATTTAAGATGTATTTAAACAAATTCTATAGAAATGGCTATCAGAAACAAAAAGAGAGAATTAAACATTAGCCTTCAGAATGTAAAAGACCTATTGAGACTAATTTGTGTTTATTGTTATCTATGTGATGTGAAAATCATAGTAAAAATGGAAGGTGGATAGTTAATTATTCATATATTTAGAGCAAATTAGGCTGCCTAAATATGTTACTAAACACAGCAGACTGAAGGAGACAGGAAACTACAGAGAATAAATACGATTTTTTTGTTGGTTGGTTTAGGGGAAATGATTTTATGTTAACTCAATAGTGTAAGATATGGAGCACAATATAGAATATTCTTTCTGGTATTTTTTTTATTTTAAAGAAAAAAAAGAGCATAGATTCTTTATCTTCATTAGCTGAGTTGAAAGCACATCAAGTAAAATTAGATGTAGATATATGCAGATGTTACACTTAGAGCATGCTAATTGGCTTTTGGGCACATAAATGTCCTTTTGAAATGGATTGCCTGTTGGTATTAAGGTTTTAGATCTGTAATGGATGGCCGCCAGATAACTGCACACTTAGAGGCTAAGGAGGGCAATTGCAGATGTTCACAAACATTAAATATAGTACAAAATATTGTCGCTATTATTGAAGATGCATTCATTTAACTACACTTCATCCCTTGAACTTTGTAATTCTGTAATTTTATATATCATTAACCAAAACTCATTTTATGCAGCAATTGCATTATAAAGTCTTTTTTTTTAATCTGTTATAAAATATATCTCTTTTGTGTCCTAGTCTTTCCTTGGATCCATACAGACAAGTCCAGTCACTTTCCCTAGGGAGCTATTCAAAGTTTGAAGTCAGTTGTATACTTCAGTAATTTCTCCTGCAAGTTTTTGTCTCCATTTCAAGTATCAATGTCTCATGTAATGTTATCACCATAAAATGTCATTCCTGGATGTTCCTTTTATCTTTAAACATGTGCCCTGCTGAAGAGTAGTAACTTTGGAGTTAAATTGCTGTGTTGCTTTTTAGCTGTGTGACGTTGGTTTGTCATTTAATCTCTATGTACCTGCTTCCTCACCTGTAAAATGGGGATAATAATAATACCTCATAAAGTTGTTATTGAGAAGATTAAATAGGTTAATTTTACTATAGCTCTTATGCAAGTGTTAGGCATTATTGTTATTATTATAAAATTATGATAATACTCATCCTCATTCTAAATACTCGTTTAACATGCAAGATTTTTATCTGTTATAATACATAGTGAACTCATTGGCTATTATTAAAATCCCATCTTTAATTCCCATTCCCACTTCACAGCCATAATTGCTAATCTTTGATCCTTTATGCACTTACTTTATTGAGCTGAGTGTGGAACCTTAATACTGGTCTGTTTTATGTTTATTTGCATTAATTTTACCCTACTGGGTCACCCTAGCAGATTTGGTTGGGTCCTGACTTTCTCATGAAATGCATTTAGGTTTTTTAAAAAAATATTTTATCATTAAACTTATACATATATGTCTAATATGCTTTCTAAGCTTTAATTCAGATCACAGGTATCCAAAGTTGAGAGGAACTAGGGTAAAGGGATATATTTAGTAAATGCTGTTAAGAGGCTTCTCTGAGGTTTGAAATTGTATATATTATAGATACTTTTAGTTATTGTCCTTTGGAAAATTATTGATCTAAATGTCCTTTCATTAGCCAACATGTGCTATGTAGTTATCATGATTCTGCAAGAATTTATCAGATAGCTTTATGATAAATACAATATTATGCATATCATATACATTGTACTCTCATTATCTTAGTATCTCTTAACACTATTTAAGGAAAAAAAGGAGTTCAGTTTGCAGTAACTTATTCTTAGTGCAGCTGTGCAAGTTTTCAGTGAATATTATTCTAGACAGTCACTTAATATCCCTTAAACAAGCAGTTCTAGAATCAATGTTGGGATTGCTTTTAAGACAGGATCTGATCTTTGGGTTCTTTCTTTGAAAGTAATATTTACTATTTCCAGCCTTCTAGCACTAATAAAATATCAATATTAGTGATTTAGTTAAATCCGGAGAACCTTTTCTCAGAATTTGGAAAAAATGATGTCTGGGATAGGAGACCACTCAATTCAGAATAACCAGGTATTTTCATACACTTTAGGAGTCCCGTAGTTCAGTTAGGGAAGGAAGGGATTATTCTGGGGAATCAGAATTATAATGCATGTCTCACTTTAACTTAAGGGCCATGTCATGAGAAAAAAACTTGGATTCTAAATCCTGTAAGTGACAACATAACCAATTTGAGTGATTCATGTATCACCACTATACTGATTTCCAAGTTATACAAATCCCAATGAAATCCACGATGTAGCCTTATTCTTTTTACTATGCACTTTTCTTTTATCTATTCTGCACAATGTTTTATCCCAGCCATACTAAACTTTCAGTTCACGTCTATGTACTTGTATACCATATACCGTATCTCGCATGGAGACTTATCCACACTGTTCCTTGCTCCTTTTTTTGTAAGGAAATTTTTCTTCTTCCTCTCCTCCATTTACCTGACTAACTTCTAGTTATCTGTAATGTGTATCTCTTAAGTCACTGACTCTAGGAAGCCATCTCTTACGTCACCACTTCCCATCCATTGTTCCATCTGGTTTCTATTAGGTGGTGTTGCTGTGGGCTCCCACAGCTCTCTGTGTGACTTATATAAAACACTTATTACACACTACTTCAACAGCTAGTTCACACATCTATAACTCCACTGGATCCTAGCAACAGTAAAAAAAAGTAATTGTGATTTATTAAGTACATTTTATGTACACATATACAGATATTTACTTACATGTAATATATGTAATGTTTATATATATATATATATATGTCTATGTATAGATATGTAGATATAGGTGTACTTTTCTTCACATCTCTATGAAGGAACTATATAAAAAATAATAGAAACAGAAGACTTAAGTAATTTGTACAAGATCACACAGGTATGAATGAATGGACTGAGAATTTCAAGCAGTAGGCACCTCCTAAACTAATTAATACATTTAAAGATCTAAAATGAAGAGCAGTTTCCAAATGATCAAGATATGAAGTAACATTGCCCCTTTTGCATCTGTTTTCTGAACAAGGAGCAAATAGACCCAATAACATACTAGAGACATGCCTAATTTTCACACTAAACACTCATTGTTCTATACCCACAATAAAATTGTCAGCATGTTGTGGGTGTTCAAAATATTTGTTGATGGAATTAGTCATTCACACAGGTTGTTCCGAAAGAAGAGCTTGTACAGATGGAGTTGTGGGCTTTGCTTGCCTTGTGAAGATGACCTGATGTCTCACTTAGCCATTCTGTGGCACTGTGTACCTCTATTTCTTTTTACATAATTTTATCAATCCTTAAAATCTATAAAAGCAAGAATTAGGATTCACCTGAAAGCCAAAAATATGCTGAAAAGATCTCTCAAACTTATATATGCTTTCCATATCATTAAGAGTTCAACATCAACTGTAGTATTTTTAGGACACTCTTGCAGGATAAGGGTAAAAGTATATTGAAGGGTATGTCCTTGGTGGCTGCTCTGAATTCTGAACTTACTCAACCTTTTACAACTTTTAAGGACTTTGACATAAATATATGTTTATGTCATTGAGTGAGTTCAAAAGAAACATTTCATTAGGAATAGAAGGTCAGGGTATTTCAATGTTATAAAATAAACAGGGTGCATGGGAATATTATTTATGCCCTGTTTGACTATAAAATCTTTTTTCAAGTTACACACACACACACACACACACACACACACACACACACACATGGCCTGACAATTAGGTTCATGAACTCATCCTAGAAGAAGTGCTACATAATTCATTGTTGAGTATCACTACAGTTACCTTCAAAATACTCCACTTGGGAAGCTATGCACCAACACCAGCACCTAGTCCACTCTTCAAAGCAATTTTGGAACTCTTTTTCTGGAATGGCCATAAGACCTGTCGTTGTATTACCCTTGATTTCCTGAATGTCATCAAAATGTCTTCCTCTCAATATTTCCTTTATCTTCAGGTAAAGAAAGAAGTCACTGGGGGCCAGAACAGGTGAGCAGGGAGGGTGTTCCAATACAATTATTTGTTTACTGGCTGAAAACTCCCTCACAGACAGTGCCATGTGAGCTGGTACATTGTCATGATGTTAGAGCCATGAATTGTTGGCGAAAAGTTCATGTAATTTGCATCTAACTTTTTCACGCAGACTTTTCAGCACTTCCAAATAGTAAACTTGGTTAACTGTTTGTCCAGTTGGTACAAATTCATAATGAATAATCCCTCTGATATCAAAAAAGGTTAGCGACAGCATTGCAACAAGTTTGTGAACTTAATTGTCAGAACTTCCGTGTGTGTGTGTGTGTGTGTGTGTGTGTGTGTGTGTGTGTTTACATGTTTGGGCTATTGATTCCCCAATAAAGTGTGCTTCTCTCTTCAAGATCTACCTTGATGATCTAAAGCTAGTCACTCCCATAGATAACTGACTATCACGTTGTCAGTAAAGCTTATACTTCCTTCACATGAAACTGAGTACATGTTTTATTTAAATTAGTCCTAATTCTGTCACTTCAGTACTCCACTTTGTTAACAGTGGTGAGGCTTGGCTATTTTCCCTTTTTCTACATTTACACTGAGCAATTCTGAAACTACTGTCAGTAGACATGATTAGAATATGCTGAAATAGGAGCATAAAATAAAGCTTTCAAAGCCCTCAGAAGCTAACCATAGAAAACAGTAGCAATTTATTAGATAGTAGCTTATGCCACAAGCATAGATGCAAATTAAAACACCCTTGGGTTACAAATGTGAATAGTTTCATATAACCTGGAAAAAATTAATATTCAATTTCATACATCAGCAAAGAATTTGAGAAAAATTTTAAGGAGTGAAAACTAATTTTCCACATCTGGAAATATGACCCAGATTAAACCTAGCTATACATATAAATATAAATAAATATAAATATAAATATATATATGTAATATGCAACTGCAGTTTTTATAGCAACTCATTCTTTAAATATGCATTTCTGTATAAAGTATTGCTCACCATCTATGCACCTTGACAAATCAGTTATTTTCATTATTCTGCATTCCTTTCTAATTCTCATTCATGTGCAAACTTATTTTAACCTAGCATCATAAATTAATTTTCATGTTCTATTTATTTTTATTTAACTTATTAATCATAATCTTTTCCATGCAGCTACAAAGCATTCATAATTATAATTTTAATACTGGAATGCTTCTTTCATAATTTATATCATTTTTAATTTATCACTGTTATTAAATATTCTGTGGTACTATCTCACCTTTTTCTCTTACAATAATTCTAAGGGTTGTTTATAGGTGGAAAGGTGTGAGTATATTATAATCTATATCAAACGATTTTAAATGGGCTTCATAAGTGGCAAATTGTGATTTAGGATATCATGGGTCATGAAATTTTATAGTTTGATATATTTTGCATTACTGTCCATGTGTAAATTAAAATGACTTCAGTGGATTTTTCCACGACTGCAGACCTATAGGCAGCAGATTTCAGAGTTGTTCTAACAGTCTGAAACTAAGGAAGTTGCACAGAAGACCTATAATTTTCTCCCTCTTGATTATGTTTGTACCTGGGGTTAGTGACATCAATAAATTAGCAATGTTTAGAGTGGGGGGCAGGGTATAATTGATAGCTTCACAACACCACCAAATGTAGACGTGAAGAATTTTGCTATTTCCTAATTACTCTAAATTAGATATCTCAATGACAAATTGTATTTAATAATATATACTAAGCTGAAAAGTTAAGTTTATCTACCTGCATGGGCATATTTAGTTCTTAGCCATAACCATCTTTACACTGTTTAGCAGTTATTTATTAAATGCTATTAATGTGTAAACACAGTTGTAGATTATGGGATATACAGATAGACAAAGCAAAGTTCTTGCCCATGTGAAGTTTGTATACTAATTACTGAAGTAAGGCTAAGAAATTCTGTACATTGTCAAAATACATTTACTGTCCATAATTTGTTATTAACTGATTATTTCACTGAAGTTTCATAGGACGATATAAAATATTTTTACATTGTCCTTTCTACAGAAAAACAATAAAAATCTCCTTGAAAAATGAAAACATCTCTGGGGGATTTCTGCTTCAAGCCAGTAGAGTATAATAGATACACGAAACAACTAATAAATGAAATAAAATATGTAACACAACACTTTTCTTACATCAGATATCGGGACAGTGATTTCTGTGAGAGGGAAACGGATTAGGTAGTATTTTGATTGCCTTGAGTTACGGTCTGGAGAAATTTTCCAATTTATTCTGTTCAAGGATAACCCAGACAATGTCTGGCAATCCCTTTCTCAGCATTTAGGAAACAGAAGTAGGTAACTAAGAACGCTAAGGAAGCTAGAGAGTTCATAGGACAGAGTATACTGGAGAGAGAAGAGCTTCCCAAAGAAAGAGCTTCTGAGTTTTAAAGAATTCTCTCCAAGACTTCAATTGAATATTGATTGGCACAAACATGCAGAGAAACAACATGAGGCTGTGTAAAGAGCCTGAAAAGAACAGAAGAATACTCCTCAGAGCTTACACAGGGGGCAAGAGTAATTCATGTTCTACATAACCAAAGTGGAAAACTCTTAATTTCCAGAGTGGAACAAAACAAACACAAAACAAAGCAAAACAAAAAAACTCTACATTGGTTAGCTAGCGTACTCAGAAGGATACTATCTTAATAGTAGGGGATTATTCGTCCTAGGCTAACCACTGCTCTGGACACAGCTAACCAACCAAAAAAGCCATGTCAGAAAGAATCACACTAGTTCCGAGTAATGTGCCTGCTTCCTGGAACAATGATAGCAAGGTTATTGAGGGGGATACAAAACCATCCATGATGCCGTAAGGTAAAATTCATAATGTCTGACATCCAATGAGTTATTAGTTGATATTTAAGGAAGCAAGAGATTGTGATCCATAATAAAAAAAAATATTGAAACAGGCCTGGGTTACAAATACAATAGAAGTAGTAGACAAGGCCATTAAACTTTGAGTATAACTTTGGAGGTGATGAACGTATTCGTTATCTTGGCTGTGGTGATAGTTTCATGCCTTTATACATACGTCAACATCTATTAAATGGTACACTTCAAGACAATCTGATATATGTCAATTGTCTCAACGAAGCTATAAAAAGTAAACAAACAACAAAAGCTCTGTTCTGTGTAGTTTTTTCTAGCCTGTTATATTATCTCTTTACCCAACAGAGCCTAGAACAAATTTTCTTTTTTTCCATGGTAATTCAGCTCTAGTCAGCCTATAGTCCCAATTCGGCAAAGCAAAAGCCTGGTTGATCACTTGATCACTGCTGACTAGGTTCCTTTAGAACATGATTTAATGATTAGTGATTTCAATATCTAATATACATGTTATAAGTAAAATAATATATTATAGAATATATATTATATACATAATATGTGCATATCACATGTACAAATATATAGTATACTATATACCGAGGGTACCAAAAAGCTGTATACACATGACTGTATTCATCTTTTGTTATCAGTATATATTGAGCATTACAGTTTTAACACAGTTTTTTCCTTTTTAAAAATGTGTATACATTTTTTGGCACCCACTGTATATGTTTGAATGTATATGTGTTTATTTGTGCATGCATTGTGCTTATATCCACACAAAGTCACAGACATATCAATATGTTGTGATGGTGACAATTTTGACATTGTTTTTCATGAGTAAGTTACTTGAAAAGTTAAGCTATGTGAAATCATGCTGATTAATATATTTTACTGTAGATTCACAGGAAAAGTTGTTTATAAGTAGGACTACTGCACAAGGAAAATTTTCAAATTGAAATGTGGCTGAGTTATGGAGAAACATGCATGTAACTTTTCAAAAGACAAAGCAAACTGTTTCACAAGCATATGTAAATGAAGCAAATTTTCACAAAATCATACTGTGTAAGATGCATGCTGATAATTTCTATCTTGCTGTATAATATTTTGTTTAAAACTGCAGTATATTGACTTCTTGTCTGCTAATAGGTCATGATTTACAGTGAATACACTTTGATTATTTGTATATATTTTTATGTGCACTATAGTTAATATTCTCTTGTTCCAGGCCTTTAACACAACTTGATTTTATCAAATATAGTTGGAATGTTACTTCAAATAGTTGTAATCTGCAAATTAATAACACCTTTCTTATGTGTTTGCAAAAGCTACAGGTTACAACACATTGTCTCTGAGTTGGCTGCTTTTTCTAACTCCTGGGAATAAATTATCATTCATTAGTGCCTTCTTGTGGCCTCTGAGGTTGTTAAAACTTTTCTCACCTCGTGGTTAAGGAAAATTGGATTTAAAGGCTTTATTGCATTTCAGAACTTGACCTCACCAGAGAAATAACATAATTGTAAGCCCAGAGGAAATGGCCTTTTGCTTTCCAGAGTTCCCTTGCAAACCCTATCAATAATATTATTAGCATGATCTTGTCTTCTGAACGCTTCAAAGCATTTTAATACACTGCATATTTGCAGTATGATGGATTGGAAAGAGAGCAGGCCCTTTTCATTTCTGGATCTTCATGCAGACACAATGAGGCCACATCCTTGCTAAAACTTTTGGAACATATAGTTTAGTAATGAAAATGTGGAATCAGCTGGGCCACTGAAAAAACATGTCATGTTTTTTTAGACAAACATTGTTCCCGTCTGTAAAATTTGCATGAACTATACTTATAACAGCAAATTGGAAAACATATGAAAGTGATAAAGTCACTAATGCTTTCTAAGCATTTTGGAGCTTGGGGTCAAAGGTATACTGGCATTTTAAAATCTTTGCCTGTGTTTCTGTGCTATTATCATTTACAACTATCATTGCTGGCATTATATTTTACAAAGATATTAATGAAGGATTATATCCAAAAATGTGTAGTGTGGAAAGATAAACTGATCTGTATAGGAATATTTCAAGGGTATTAAATTGAAGCGGGGTAAATCTAGCACCACAACTAGGCTAGTGTCCTTCAGAGAGGGGGCTGGTTATAACCTTGAATTGGTAGCTGATGGCTTTTTAAGTACAGTGTTGCTTAATACTCACTTGTATTTTGTTTATTGTGCTGTATGTTAAGCAAATCATAAAGTCTTCAATCAAATGCTTTGCATTAATTTTTTTGGAGAAAAACAATGAACTTTGGTTAATTTTCACACAAAGAGTTGGAACAGAATAAAAGGAAGAAAATATTGTGGAAGTTAAAATGTTAGTGAGATCTAGAAACTCGGAGCCAAGATGTCCATTAAAATGTAATATTCGAATAATATACAGGACTTTTAGTGGACCGTGGAATAACGGGCTCGACCCAATCTATTTCAGTTGAAAGGGTCAGGGAAAGCCTATTTTATATCTGGATCGGTATATATGAATTTCACTAATGACTTATACATCAGTACCCATATTTGGCTTGCCAAAGTAGCAAATCTCAAATGAGAAAATGAATATCAATCAAAATCTATCATCACTTTTCATGAGGCAGTGTAGCATCCTACTTCTCTAGCCAGTACAAACATTTTGGATCAAAAGCTGTCCTAACCCCTTTCTGGCTTAGTGTCAGAATGGTTATGCTAATATTCCATCCCTTTTTGCCCCTGGAACAATCCAGGAGGAATTGCCACTCTAACCTAAAACCATTGTAAATGGACACTGGAATTATGGTGGCAGCTCAGTAAAGAAAGAATCCAAAAAATTTCATGGATGAAAAAAAAAAAAAAAAGGATTCCTTGAAACACCCTTAAAATCCTTCAGCCATTAAAAGTCTTCATACATTATTTTGGTTCCAAACAAGCCAGGACCTCCACTAAAAATCACTGGTTAGATTTGTGGGGTTCTAGAAGCCACAGTTTGGCATAAAGTTCAGAGAATCTATTTAATAAACCACATGGTATTCACTATGGGGGTTGGGGGAGATAGTATTTAACAATCTCCCACTCCTAGATTTGTGACAAAATTAGAGTTGTCATCTTGAGGTAAAAAACTATATTCAGAAATATTTTCCAGGAATTTAATATTCAAAGTTTTGATCCCCCTCAGACGTTCAAGTATGCATTTTTTATGGAGAAAGATCAGTTTGTCTTTTTTTTCCCTGTAACTTTGCAAAAAGTATTATATTCTTTGTTATTGTTTTTTATTGTTGGTTTGTTTTAAGCACAAGCATAAAATCAGAATTAGGCTTTTAAAATTCTAGGTGACTAGCCTGAAATGTGCATGCTTCTGTCTTGCAAGATGCTCTGTGATCTGCTATTCTAGAATGTACCAGCCTGCAGATATATAACTTCGTAGATATATTGCTATCTTTTCTGTACATACCTGGGAAAATAGGCTCCATATACCTTTTTTAATGTTTATGATAACTGAATTTACTGTAAATCAGCAAAATTTAAAAAACATTGTCATGTATTTTGACTGCAGGTACACGGTTTAATTGTATATTTATTTTTCTGAAGCTATTTTCCCATTGCCAATAACATCTTCCTAATAGTGGGTTTCTAAAAGGCATTTCTTTTTATTATTTAATTTACTCACAGAAAAATAAAGGGCTGGGTATTACTTATCTTCCTTGAGTATATACATATTGACTCAAACCAGAACCACAAAATTACAATGTAACTCAAGAAAATAGCATGGGTTGCAAGTTAAACAGTGTTCATGTTCCTTATTGGCCTTCTAAGGAGAAGGTTATTGGCATCGTTATGAAATAGTATCTACCTCAGTGAGGGAAATTTATATATTCATATGCCTAAAGAACCACTGAATAAATTATTTTAAGTGCTTTATTTCACATGTCAGAATCTTTCATATATTTCCTTATTAGTTTGTTAGAATATACGCATGAGGTAGATGAGCCTGGTATTTTTATTCCTACATTATAGGTAATAGGGCTAAGGCACAAATTGAATTATTGGGCAAAGTCGGCCTAGTTAGTCACTGACAGAGATGATATTAGAGTTTAATGATGTTCAAGTGACTGGTCAAATATATAGATACAGAATGGTGAATCATTAATACTTAATACTTATGTAATTAATTATTAATAAATATATGAATAGAACGCTTTCCAGAGAAAGTGGAATTAAAGAACAAAGGACATAAGACTGGCACTGTGGAATTTGGGTCAAAAGAAGTAAACAACCAATTTTCAAAGACAGCTAGACTCTTGCCAGCACCATGACCGCAGGCTTTTTATATGCACAGTCTCCAAATACATCATTGCCTCACTCGACCTGACCTAATACGTAAGAGGATGAAGAGCCACAAGATGGTACATCAGGATGAGAATAAATAAACAAATCATTTTCTCATTTGTCTCTTTCATTCTAAAGTAGTTTCCTCAGTTTGCTTTTTCCATGACACTTTCACAAGATAATCAGGCAGTTTTTCTTGTAGGATATTTTTGATTCCCCTAATTATTTCCTCGTGGTAACTTTTATCCTGTTCCTTTATTCCCTGAATTTCCTATCCATTGGCAGTTAGATCTGCAGACTAATATTAAACGTTTTTGGCAAGTCAGCTTCATAAATTGTATTATTCGTTCATAATTCATCTCACTAATGGGCACATGCTATCATGTTGTCCCACTGTCAGTAATGCTAAATTTCATTATTTGCATAAGAGAGTATTATGAGATGTGCCCATTTTAAATATGTTTTCCCCTAGATAATAGCAAATAGCCTGTGATGTTTTACCCTTTCGTCTTGTAATTGTCCTGTTACAAAGCTTGATAAATGTAATGTCCATTAGTGATTTTTTTGTTTGAATTGATTACTTGATTAGTGGTTACAAAATAGTGATTTTTCTATCATTCTAAGTATGTTAGTTGATTCTGCTATGACATACCTTCTGCCATTACCTAGGGATAATGCACAGTTTTTCCTAAGAACAGATAGTAAATTATTTCTTTTCCATTAATTAACCATTTTCCTGTTAAATGGTTAGAATAATAATCATTCCCAGTGATGGCAAATCTGGTTTGTGTCCTTCTCCTTCTCCTCCACTACCTTTTTGCTCCTCTTCCCCTCATGTTTTTAAATTATCACTATGAACTCATGGATATGAATTTCTCTAGTACTTTACACTCATTTACAGAAAATTTTCCCCCCATTCAACTATTCATTGAATAAAATGTGTTTTTTAGATGACTCCCTAGGATGACTTATATATCCCATATTACTCTTTATTTATAACATTTATTCATTTATTTTCTATATCCTGGAGGGGATATGTCAAGTATGAACTATTCTGGGTCCGTTTCACCCAGAACACGGTACAGTAAGTGCCCGACTTACGAACATTCGCGTTGGGAATGTTCATGGATTCGAATGGACCTCGCCTTATGAACATTCGGAGATGTGAACAAATCGCGGAAGTAGCTCATGTGTCTGCTTTTGTCAGTTCATTCCATGCAATCCCCTATATGCCAGTTGTTGTACTGTACTGTACCACCATTTTAAGGTAACTGTAAAAGTAAAAATAATTTATTTACAGTATTTGTGTGTGTGTTTAGTTTTTTTATGCTTTACATTGCATGTTTGTTTCAAAGGCGTGTAAGACTCACTTTGTCTGACTTATGAATGAATCTGACTTATGACTGTCCTCCTGGAGCTGGGGACTTACTTTACACCATTTTAATGTGCACATTCAAAACATCTCTTACATCATGAAAATTTACTGGAATTTTAGTTTTAAGCTCGGTTCCCTTTGAGGGTATTTTTGTTTGTTTGTTTTTGTCTTTTTCTCTGATTCATTTTATCTCATTTTTTGCTTCAATTTCATGGTCTTGGCTCTACTTATTTATTTTTTGTACACCCAGTTGTATTATTTTTTTGTAACTTTATTTCTGAGTGGATTTCTTTCCTTAATTGTCCTCAAAGTTTGTTTAGTTCCCACTTGTAATTTTCCTATTGTTCATTTATTTCTACTTATAATAACCAAAGGTTTGGTTCATCAATGCAAATGCCTTTTTTGTTATATTAATTCATGAGGGTGAACTGTGTAACAATTGTTTTCTGTTTGGTTTCTTTGTTTCTGGTTGTATTTTGTCTGCTAAAAGTTTAATTGTTATGTCCTAATTTCTTCTTAAGGTAACTTTGTATGTTTTTATTTTACCAGGTTATGTTTCTGTTTGACTTTTCCTTGACTTCCACGAGACACACTGGCATATTTATTATGCATTCCTCTTTTTTTGCTTGTGAAAGCTTAAAGTGGCTCCTGATAGCTGGCTCCACAGGAGATCGGATTCATTCAAACACATTCCATTATTTTGATGATTGTGTTGTTTGGTCTTTCCCTTCTCACTACGGAGAGAATTCCTGCTCCACTTGTATTCCACTTGCCCCCTTTGGGACAGCTGCACTGTTTCTCTTCTACACCTGTGTTTGAATGATGTCCTCCTTGCCACTTGTCTTGCCACTGCTAATCCTACTTTCAGGCTTTCTTTCCTGCTTATTTCTCCCTGAAATGCTACATGGCCACTTCTTCACTGCTCTAAAGCTGCTCTGTTGTAGCGGAGGAAAAAAAATATTTTATCCTACTAAACACATTTCTTTAAATCACTCTCCTTCATGTTGAACTACAGGAAGAGTTCAAGCCTCGTGCTCTCCAAATCTCAGATAAATTCACTGGTAGATGAATACCATTCTTCCCATTTCTGCTTGGAATTTCCTCCGAGGCATTCTACTAATCTTCAATGCTGCCCTCTTTTAAGTACTGAGTCTCTGTCTGCCAAATCCTTCTTCTCCCTTTCAGTTCATCTACGCTGTGTATATGCTTTACTTTGAAGTTTCCACTGCATTTTCCGATGTCTGTGAAGTGGAGAACACAGGTGTGATTATATCGACTTGATAGTTGAAGGAACTGAAACTTACAGAGGTAAATGACTTATTAATGATCACTTGTGCAGGGTTCAGAACTGTAGCAAAAATTCAGATCTTATGATTCTCGCTGTGGGGATTTTTCTACTGTACCAACCTGCTTCATCTAATCAGTGACAGTATGTACAGGTTTCAGCATGGGACGGATGTTGTGCTCTTCCTGGCCCTGCCTTTCTCTAGTTGGCCTTGGGCATATTTACATACACAGTGATGTCTCCAGTTTTCTCATCTATGATATTATTAAAATGTTTTCTAACTTAAAATGTTAATTAAAATAATTATTAGTTGAAGCATGAAAAATTCCTGAACTTCAACTGTTTTTACCCTAAGTTATGGAAAGTATATGGTACGTGTACTAAATATTCAATATGTATTAGATATTATTATCATCAAATGGTCTCAGGTCATCGCTGAGTAAGAGCATGCCAATGCTAACAACTTTTAAGAAGATTTCTGTCTCTTAGATAAAGAAACAGGGCAAAGTGTTATAAAATAACATTAGTCTTTAACATTATTAAACATGCTGCATTTGTTGCTCTTTATCTAAGATACTATATTTTTGGGGGGAAAGTTGAATTCTCCAGCATTGAAAATGACCTTGTGATAATTATAAATATTCCTAGTGCTTTTAAAGATATTTCATTTTATGAGTACATGCATGTATTTAAATGCATTTTGAGTTGTTATAAGTTCGTAAATTTGAAAGGCAATGCTATGTATTGGATTATTTATTAATGTAAATGAACCTCCTACTTGTTGAGAAAAAATCGTTAGCATATAAAACGCATTGCTTGTCATATAACATCATCCCATGCTCTGATTTCAACAAATAGACTTGAAATAGATAAGCCCTGGTGCAAGACACAATTTCTAATGGGTTTCACATTTTTAAATATAATTTACCGAATTTCCCTATGTATAAGATGCACCTTAATTTTGGGGCCCAAAATTTGTAAAAAAGAGTATTACATAAAGTTATTGAACTCAAGTTTTATTTATCATAAAATTCATACAACTCCTTATCACTGTCAAAACTCCCAACCATTATCTTGTTCTCATCTGTGTCTGATGACAAATCACCCAATTGCCCTTTGCTCTTCAATCCAGATCTTCAATTCCCTCTCTAAATCTGGCCATTTTGCTGACTTTCCTCTCATGGCCTTCTTCTGCTGTAACGTTTCAGTAGGGTTTCTCTTCCTGTAGCCAGTCTCGGATTGTTTTCTCAGTTGGAGGAGGACCAAACTTATGTTCAGCAGCACAATTTTCATTCACTTTTGCAAACTGGATCACTTTTAACTTGAATTCAGCACTGTATGAAAATCTTTTCTGAGTCATTTCTGGGCAGAACGTGGCAAAACGTAACCTACCGTAATATACCGGTAACAAGTGCGAAACAATGAGCGCAAAGACAACAAGCACGAAAAAGCGGGAAATGCAAGTAAACAAATCTACAACCACTGTATAAGACGCACCCAGTTTTTAGACCCCAAATTTTTCGAAAATGGGTTCGTCTTATACATGGGGAAATACGGTACTTTTTAATGTGAGGCATAACTACCAACATTAGAAACCAGGTCAGCAAACCTTTCCTGTAAAAGGATAAATAGTTAATGTTTTAGGTTTAATGGGACATATGGTCTTTCTGTCATGACATTTTTAGAGCAAAAACAACCAGCGACTATATTCAAAAGAATGGTTATGACTTTTTTTTTTAACAACAGGCAGCCGGCTAAATTTGTTTTGCAGGCCATAATGCGTAGACCCATGAGAGAGAAGAAAGGTTACACCTCTTTGGATGAGAGCTGATAAAGATGGCAGTAATTAACCTGTGTGGACTGTGAATCTAAGGAGGGCGAAAGTACGGGTGAAGTCAGATACTTAATGATGCATGAGGTAGGAAGAGCACTAGATAGCAGGTATTTGTAAGGGGCTTCTGATGTCAGTGAAAAAACATACATAGTGTGGGTGATGTAGTGGAGTAAAGGTAAAGGAGCATATGCGTGGCTGGAGCTTTTTAGAAATCAGAATGAACTTGGCTATTTAAGAAATTTGTTTGAATCTTCATTTAGTTAGAGTATGTTGCTAACATTTTCAAGGTCATAAATTAATTGTGCTTCTGGAACCATCATTTATACATAACTTTCGTAATGCCACAGGGTTAGTTTCAAGATTAGTGTGTAAGAATGGTTTTATTTTGTAACTGACCTATGAAATTATATTTTGATTATTTATCTACAAAGCTACATATCACATGTAAAAGGAGAAATGTAAAATGATTTTGTGGATATAAATACATATTCTACAAAAAGTATGAGATGTTTTTCTCTTTTCCACGTAACATAGCTACATTTGGAAAGAAGTACTATGTAAGCGGATATGGGACTAGCAGACCTTGTATATGGATATCGTTTTGCCTATTGTTTTTTTTTTACTAGAATGATGTGACTATCATTTTAAAAGGTTTAAAATGGCAATGAAACATAGCTATCACTATTTGGAGAAATGGTTACTAAAACCATTTTTTTATGTCTGAGATAATGATTGAAAATTATGGTACAATCCTTGGATGCTGGAAAAAGAAAACACAAAAAAAGAAAATAGCTCTCCTCTTTATATTTAAATTGAGGAGCAATAGGGTTCTCTGATATTTTAATTATACCTCTGTGTTTCAGGCTTCAAGTTTCTCAGTAATTTGTTAAGTATTATTTTAATTGATTCAAACAACTCTAGCTCCAGAGTTTGATTTGGTTTCTGTTGCCAAGAAAGTTTCCGAAACTAATTAATTCAGATAATGTTTCATTGAACAATAAAGGAAGAAATGAATGACATTAATAGTTTATAAAATTTTAAAATAATCCCAAGCCAGAGCATCTATCATGCATCATAAAGTAAGAATGTCCATGTTTATGTATGTATGTATGTATATGTATATGAAACATAGCCATAAGACACATGTTTACCTTGTTTAATGCATGATCTCCTAAATTAGTATCTTTTGTTTTGTTCGGAAGACTGTATCAAGAAACACAATAATTTTAGGACTCACAGACCCTACCAACTTCCTGCTTTACAATCCAAAAGAATTTAAATGAAATGTGATACCTTCGAAACAAATAACCAATGCCTTCAGTAAATTATAAGGTTATAACATCATAAAAGAGATATGCATATTTTTATGTTAGAAAATACAAATAGTAGAAGAGGAAATTTATTTAGAAATAACCTGGAGGACTCCACAGGCACAGCATTGATCTGTAAACTAGATTTTAAGAAATGCTGGTTTAATGAGTTTCTGCTGAGGGCTGGCTGTAATGGTAGGTTGTGAGGATACCGAAGGAAAGATAAAGTCCTACCATAAAGCACTTAGTAGGATAACTAACTATAGCAGGACTGTGAAGGAAGCAAACTCTTTAAGAACAGAATAACAAAGACTAAGAGAAAGTTACATGTAGGATAATGCTGATGGGCATTCAGTAGAGATAAGGTAGAGTGGAATGACCTGTAAGAGGACATAATTTTGTTAACTAGTGTCACCTCAATAAATTAAAAAAAAATAAAACTATGAAATTACAGAAGAAAAATGAACAAAAAAGAAATAAACATGCAGACAACAATAATAAACCCCAGTAATGAGCAGGGAAATCAGTATCCATATTTGTTACAATATATTTTCTAAAATCTCCAGTTTTTAACAAAAAAAACTTATATGAAAAGAAATAATGAAGTTTGATGAAACACAGGTTAAAAGAAAAAAAAAAGCAAGCACAGAAACTGCTTTGAGAGGGTCCAGATATTATATTTAACAGATAAAATCTTCAAAGCAACTATTATAAATATGTTCTAAGGACTAAAAATAGAAAAAGATAGAAAAAGATCAACACAACTAAGATCTGTTTTCTTTTCTTTTTTCTTTTTTGAAAAATAATGAAAATTGACTAGATATAACTAGACTTACCAAGAAAAAAAATCAAGTGATCATGTCAGTAGAGGCAGAAAAATCATTTAACAAAATTCAACACATTTCAATATAAAACCCAACAAATTGTGTATAAAAGGAACATACTTCAGCCTAATAAAAGCCATATATATCAAGTCCACAAATAACACCATGCTCAAGGATGGAAGGTTGAAAGATTTTCCTCTAGGCGCACAAGACCAGATGCTCACTCTCACCACTCTTATTCAGTATATTACTAAAAGTCCTAGCTAAAGCAACGGGGCAATAAAAAGAAATAAAAGACATCAAAATTGGAGAGGAAGAAGTAAAATTGTGTCTGTTTGCAGATAAAATGATTTTATAGGCAGAAAATCCTAAATTATTCACCAAAAAATAGATAGAACTAATAAACAGACTCAGTATTAAGTAGGAGGACACAAAAACAGATCTATCAGTTGTGTTTCTATACACTAACATTTATTCTCTAATTATGTCTTTAAATAATATAATTGCTAGTTTTTCCTGTTTCAACTTTTTATAAACTTATACTTTATATGAGGTCTGACAATTAAGATCACAAACTTGTTGCAACGACGTTGCTAACCTTTTTTGACATCAGAGGGATTATTCATAATGAATTTGTACCAACTGGACAAACAGTTAACCAAGTTTACTATTTGGAAGTGCTGAAAAGGCTGCATGAAAAAGTTAGACGACCTGAACTTTTTACCAACAATTCATGGCTCTTGCATCACGACAATGTGCCAGCTCACAACACTGTCTGTGAGGGAGTTTTTCGCGAGTAAAGAAATAACTGTATTGTAACACCTCCCTACTCACTTGATCTGGCCCCCAATTACTTCTTTCTTTACCAGAAGATAAAGGAAATATTGAAAGGAAGACATTTTGATGACATTCAGGACATCAAGGGTAATATGATGACCTCTCTGATGACCATTCCAGAAAAAGGGTTCCAAAATTGTTTTGAAGGTTGGACTAGGTGCTGACATCAGTGCATAGCTTCCCAAGGAGAGTACTTGGAAGGTGACCGTAGTGATATTCAGCAATGAGGTCTGTAGCACTTTTTCTAGGATGAGTTTGGGAACTTAATTGGCAGACCTAGTATAATATAGTGGTGAAATGAATGGATATGCATGCTACAAAATGAATAAATCTTGAAAACATTGTGCTTGGTGAAAGATGCTAGTCATAAAAAGCCACATATTGTATGTCCATTTATGTGTCATGTATCGATAAGCATGTGTATAGAACAGAAAGTAGATTTGTTGTTGCTAGAAATGGAAGCGTTGAGGGGGAATAAGGAGTGACTGCTAAAGGTTATAGAATTTCTTCTTGGGATGAAGAAAATGTTATAAAATTGATTGTGGTAATAGATGCAAACATCTGTGAATATTACTAAAAAACATTGAATTATACACTGCAAATTGGTGAATTGTATAGCGTGTGAATTTTATGTCAATAAATTGGTTAAATGTTTTGGGAACATAAAAGGAATTATTTCATCTCTTCAGGGGTATGTTTCACAGCTATGGGATTTAAGAATAACTTAATTTAACTTAATAACTTCAATTCTAATTAAGTTAAATAATGTGAGCAAGATATAGAGGTGATAATGAACAAGAATTATGTGGCAAATAAGTGTGTAGCCCTGAAGATGGCATGTAGGAGGCATGAAGGGAAATAGTGAAATGTAAGTTCAGGATGTTAATATGTGTATAAAATTTGTATTGTAAAACTGCCAAGGTAAAAGAGTTTATGTCTTCTTTTTTGTGTAATTTGGAGCCAGCAAAAGATTTCTGAGGAGAGACAAATGGTATTAGTAGAAGTGGGCTCTGTAGTGATTTTTAGGATCCAACTAATGCGTTTGAACGGTGTATTTTAAGCAACCAAAATCCATTATACAATGTGGCCTTAATGTCTAGAAACATGGGTAAATGTATCTATCGAATGGTTTGCAACAGATTTGGTTGCTGTGTTGTCCCTTGGCACCAGTGCATCGTTTAGTGTACTCTCAAAAGTTGCATTGAACATAGTGTATTAATGCAGAATGTTTGCTTATGCATAAACATCTGTGATGTGTTGCTTAAGGTGATTTTTGTCTCTGATTTTGTGGAATGTACTGCGACGTTAGCATATCCCAGAAAAAATAATGAGAGTTCACACATAATGTTTTCTACATTTCTAGACTTTATAGCCCCCCTGTTGATAACAGATCACTGTTAAAATATATCTTCATATATCTACATCACTATTTTATGATCCTCTCTCACACCATGTGTTTTTAAAGTTATTTTTAAATTTGGAGATAAGTTTAGGTTAATATGGAGATTAAATCCTTATAACAGACATACAAGGAAACAGGACAGAACAGATAATGGAATAGAAAATATCTCACAAATTGTTAAGTACTATCAATACCAAATCACACATTTATTTACCAATGGCAAATTGATTACCTAAAAATCTGATTTGCAGTTTACATATAAAATGTTATTTTAGGAACTCAATTATCATTAGTTACCGCTACAAATCATATTTTGATTGTCTTTCTATATCTTAGCTCTGCGTTCATGGTGCCTTGGAATAAGAATGCAAGTAAATGGAGCGTTTAATTTATATTCAGAAGGAGTGCTATCGACCTAACCTTGGTACTTCATGAACACAGGAACAAGGGCTAAAACAATTGTCTATGGATAAGGATTTAATTTTACTTCACACAGCTTTCAGAGTTATTACAGAGACAATTTAAAAAGTAAGAGTGCTACAATATAATAATAGTTGTTCACTGGTGGAGCTTACACATAGAATCCATAATTAAAATGTCCAATTAATATTGCTCACCTATGGTACATGCCTTTAAAAGAGGCCGGCATTGTAAGGGACTTTATCAAGGTTTTCTTAGCAGGGAAGAGGAAGAGAGTGCTAATTAAGGGAAGCAAATAGATTTGTTAATTCTGAAGCTGGCAATTGGCTTGATGCAGATTTTCTACATCAGAAACATTTTCAAGGATGGAACAGTGGGATACCTTATCTTCCCTTTTACTTCTCTGCCCCTATGTGCATGTGTCAGGTAGTAGGAGGTGGACCTGAATCTTTCTAATCTACCCCTCAAGGACAATCAAATTTTTCTATTTTATACCTGCCTACCTGCTGCTTTTAGCAGATGGTGAAGAAAAGAAGAAGAGAGAGGTCAGGACCAGCAAGCAATTTAAAACACTTCTTTACATAAAAATCGCCACTGTCATCATATCCACCAACAGATTCAATCCATAACTACTTGTAATTACTCAGCTTTTTGTGGGTAATTAATTATATACAGTTTAAGTTGAATGTGAAGACAGAGTGGCCTTTAAGATGGTGTTGTGTTCCTTGTCCCAAAACTTCGACTGTGATTCCTGATTGCTCTTCACTGAATGATTGTGGACAATGTCCTAAGCCCCTTTCAACTACGGAAAACAAACAGGGCATGATACATTATATACTTTCTGAAACTACAAAAAGCAAGATGCATGTTTATGGGTTATTATGATACTTGCAAAAATGCAAAAAGCTGCATACTCACAGAAAATGGGGAATGTCCTAACAGTTGCATCTTTATTTCTGTCTCTCTCAATGTCAGTGCTTCTCAAAATTTAGAGTGGATAATAGTGATTCCCACCCACTTATAGATTGTGGTCACTTGGAATGATACTACTTGTAATATCTGTTAAAGTAAACGGGCAAGGTTGCTTACAGTCAAGTTGACCATCTGCTCTGGGGAATTGAGTGGATCAATAATTTAACACAACCAGAATCCATTTCTGGCCCACTAGTGTGGGGCACAAAATTCTCCCTGTGTATAAGAATATCTTAGGGATTCTAATTTCAAAGGTTTGGTATAGGGCCCAGAAATCTGCACTTCTAAGTGGTACTCCATGGGCTTTAACATCTCACTCTAAGGGATGTATGTACTGACTTTTTTGAATTGTTGCTACTCAGTTGAATAACAATAGAGGTTTTTTTTAGAGCCTAACTGAGAAAGTAATTCCAGACTACTCAGGTTGAGAAGAGTAATTTGCCAATATCAAGTTACAATTGCATGGCAAAACAAATAGCAGTTTAAGGTCAGAAGACCTGGTTTACTTCCCACTTGTGAAAATTACTATGACTCTAGCAAAATCAATTAACCTGTTTTTGCCATAGTTTTGGGGGGAATAATTAAAATTCTTCAAAGGATGTTGGTGAAGATCAAGAGAGAGAGAATATTTGTGTATATGCATTATAAGCTACTCAATATTATACAATTGTCAGAACTTTTATTATTGTTATTATTATTATTAACAATAATATTTTATTTACTTTGGAATGTAGAGGTTAATTTCTTATTTGAATTTTGGTGATTATTTAAAAAGTAACTGCAAAGTCACACAGTGGTTCATTTGAAATAAATGACTTGTGCCTGCTCAACAAAATATCTTTCAGAAAACGTTTGCAAAATGACAAGCAGAGATTTATCAAAAAAATTGAAGTCAGAGGATAATGTAGCTCATTACTGTAACTTCATAGTACTTTTCAAATGCTCATGAATGTGATTTTGAAATAATTTTATGTACATAATATTAACATTTTATTGTGACTTGATAAAGTGGGCCTATAGTTTGAAAATAAAATACTACAGAAAAGTGGAATGCAGTTCCGAAGGAAATTGAGTAAAAGAATAATCTATCAATCTTGCCAGTAGTATTATTAATTCATAATTTGGGCAGAAATACATTGCAAGTTTTTCATAAGGGGCAAAAATTGCCCAAACCTTCATTACTCTATTAAGAAACCCATATACAATTGATCACATCTGCCTTATTAAATGTATCTTATTAGATGGTTTGTTAATTCAATCAAACAATAAATACTAATTGAATTCCTACTCTTTATCAGATATTTAGAATGTAAAGAGAAACTCAGTTTAGGACCTCAGAAAGCTTGCTGTATTGATGGAAGATTAATATAAGAATATTGATATTTAAATATATAATATAAATAATATGATAATTGCAACTCTTATAGTCTCTGAGACTGAGAGAATACTAGATACAGAGTCATTGGGAGGACATCTGAACCGAGTAAGGGGGTTTCAGGTAGGCTTGCCAAAGTGTTGAACTCAGACATTCAAGTAAAAGGAAGACCAAGAGAGGATGAAGGATGGAGCAAGACAGATATTAGAAACAAGTGAATGAAGCAGGCTAGAGATTAGAAAATAGAGGTGTTGGAAACTGTAGTGAACTGAAGAATGGATTCCCCACACAGTTCCAGGTGATGGTTGCCATGTGAGCTTGTGAACCCACTACCATCATGCATTCTAATATTTTCACAAAAAGCCAGATATTCAGACTTTTGTGTGAAATTTTAATTTAAAATATTGTCAACTAATCAAATTATTTTGTCAATAAATTTTAAAATCATGCAGCACATTAATGATGACTAATTTTGGCACAATAAGCCACACTACTCAATCTCTACTATAGTCAGGAGCCATGATAAATCAAAGAAGGTATAAAATAGTTTGGACTATAAGACCCAGCAGGATTTCTAAAATGGTTATGTATCTACGAAGACTCATGTCTACACTAAAATGTCCCTCCAACTTCAGGAAATCCCAACTCTGTATATAAGAAACTATATATGTATTTGGGATATAGAAGTGGGACACAAACATCAAAGTTAAGTGATAGAATATGAAATTTGGATAATTTTCTACATGAATTAGAAGTATAGAAGGGGGCATCCCTTGTAACATGAGTCTCAACACAAGTTTTAAATTACACATAGACCTATTAAATAAGGGGCACACCTTTAGTGTTAAATTCTTCATCATACCCGGTTCTGGTGCCCTTTTTCTTTAGAAGCTTGGAAACATTGAGAATTCAAGTCACGAAGTATAGTTCTAACCTTCTTGGAAGCTGTCTTACCTGAGTTACATTCTCTGCATGTGCGTGACTTAATCATGCAGAGTACAGGGACAGTGCAGACAGTCCCTGATGTAGGATGGCTTAATTTTATGATGGTGCTAAAGCAAAACACATTTATTAGAAACCGTACTTCAAATTTTGAGTACTGATCTTTTTCTGAATTAGGAATGTGTGGTATGATACTCTTGTGATGCTGGGCAGTGGCAGCGAGTTGATTTTGCCCAACTGTAGGCCATTGTAAGTGTTCTGAGCACATTTAAGGAAGACTAGGCTAAACTCTTGGTAGGTTATGTATTGAATGCATTTGCAACTTACAGTATTTTCAACTTATGATGGGTGTATCAGGATGTAATTCTACCTTAAGCCGAAGATTGTCTGTAGTCATAGCACAGTAAGTAAGTGTGTTCAGTTTCAGATATGACATGCTCTGTTTGCATGTGGTTTGTTTTACTCTTCATTATTTTGTTGCTTTGAGGAAGGAGGCCCTTAATGAAGTCATCTAAGAATTAGAAGATGCCTTTGTCATTTTGTTCTTAGTAGAAATGTCTGTCCACTTGTTCAGACCTCGGCTTTTTTTTTTTTTTTTGCACAATCCTTGCTGTTTCAGGAATGCAGACTCTCCTCTATATCTCATTTTCATAGCTTTCTGATGAAAATATTACTTGCTAAATCCTCTAAATTGAGGATTTACTAAACAAAGAGACTATTTCCTGCCATGCATATACAACTTCTTGATTATACCTTACATGCGTCCTAGCCAAATGCATGTTATATACTTATTGTTAACCTAGGCATTAACCTTGTCCAGTATAATAGGCTTCCTTTCTGATAAGTTCTATTTATCACTCCTCCATCTGCCGCATGAATCTTCTAAATTATCTCCTAATGAAAAGAAACTCACTCTATACTTATCCACTTTCTACTTTTCTCGTTATTACTTCTTGTCACACACAGTCATCTTCCTATTGGTGTTCCCCTATGTGGTGGCAACCTTTTTGTTGCCAGAATGGAGGCCATCTACATGTCCTGTCACTTGAGAAAAATCCCAAGAATCACCCCCTTCCCAGTTTCATTAAAAAGCATAAATCAGGGCTCATGGCACTTTCTATTCAGCTCAAATGACAAATTTTCATCTTATTTGCACTGGCAAAACCAGTTTGATCACTGTCAATGGACTTAAAAAAACTCAGTTACATATTGGGAAGAGATATGGCACATAAATGACATGTAAGGTGACCTCAGATCTTAAGATACAGAAGGATGGCTTCTGCCTTTCAGAATGGAAGACAATGGGAAAATGTACAATTTATTCTTCCCTCCTAAATCAGTGCAACAGCTTCAAAAAAAAGGACACATTTATTTTCAACTTTCTTTTTTTAACAAATCACCCTATTAAGCTTGTTATTCACTTAAGGCAAATGATAGTTTTTGTAAATATGGGTGCTTGCATAGACATCAGCTGGGGAATGTTATTACTATACTCTATCCATATTTGAACTAGAAGTCAACTTTTGCTATGGTCACCTGTATACCAAAAATGTAGAAAAGAGGAAACTCATAGAGGCAAAATTGTTTAGTGATTGTACAAGTGCACTTTTGGGTAGAAAATATATATATTTTTAGATAAAATGACTGAAAATTTGGGAGTCTCAGGGTATTGAATAAGTAAGTACCAATTTTAGCACCTTGAATAATAATTTAGTGCTTCAGGATAGAATAGCAATAATGATAATGTAGATAATTTCAGTTTAAAGAGGACATTTTTGTGCTGGTTTTTGAAGTAGCTTGTCCTTGAAATAAATATGATTTTTAAAAAAATTGTTCAAATGACACATTTTCTCTAAGAAATTTTCTACCAGTTTTTATACTTTACATAGACTCTAGAGCAGCAGTTCTCAACCTGTGGGTCGCGACCCCTTTGGGGGTTGAACAACCCTTTCACAGGGGTCACCTAAAACCATGGGAAAACAAAAAGATATTTACATTATGATTCATAACAGTAGCAAAATTACAGTTATAGCATAGCAATGAAAATAATTTTATGGTTGGGGGTCACCACAACATGAGGAACTGTATTAAGGGGTCGCGGCATTAGGAAGGTTGAGAACCGCTGCTCTAGAGTCTAAGAAAATTGTTAGACTCCACTGGATCACTATTTCACATAGGCCAGCATTTCGGAAAATTAAATCTCTTGCCAACTGCAGCAATATCACCTACAACATCCCAATAAAGATGCATTTTTCCAGAGTCCTCTGCTTCACACTATGAAATCTCACTTCATATGTAATCTGTGATTTAGTTAATTAGTGCGTGATTGTCTCACTTTCCTCAGAAGGAAAACTTTAAATTTCACAGAAGATCCATATCTGTGAAAGCCTTCATCTATCTCATGAACGCCTTTTTTCCATACAATTGTGAAGGATTTTTTTTTGTTTTTTCACACATATTTACCTTATTAATATCTGAAACAGAGGCTGGATCAGTGCCTTACTGTTTCGCAAGGCAGACAGTTCTATAGTAGAGCATGTCTTATTTTTTTTCTTCCTTACAGTTAGTTCCAATACTACATAATATCTAATTTTCCCCTTAGTGTGACACAAACTAAGTCTTCATTTTTGTCAATATTATAGATATTTGGAAACACCTGTCATGAGTTTTCACAGTATTCTGCCTACCAACCTAAGTATTCCTAGTGCTTTGCATCATCAGTTATACTAGCAAATCAAAAGGTCTAAAGACTATCTAGTCTTATATGTGACTAGCCTCAGAGATGGTAAATGGTAATTCACCAATATTTATAAACCTAGGTAGTAAAAGAGTTGAGTTTGACAAAACAGGTCATATACCTTCAAGTAGAGTTTTAACATCAAAACTATTAACTATAGTGTCTTAATTTAATTTTCTATAATTGCTTATATTGTTGGATGTTTCAAAGGTGCCTTAGACTTGGCTTATCACTGTGGAACAGATTCAAATTTGGATGTTTTGTATGTAAATCCAATGTATGCTCAGTATTTTGGAAGGCCTCTTAGGTGGAATGCTCCAGATCTTTTGAATATACTCTTTTTTTTTTTTTAAGATTTTTATTGGGGAATTGGGGGAAGGGGAGCAGACAAGTTGCTGTCCTTTTGTTCTTCAGTCAAGTTGTGGAGGACGTTGCTTCCCTGGCCCAAGTTGGCACCATCATTACACTCTTCCCGGGCGAG
>NW_017731792.1:1270721-1281095 GCF_001890085.2 Hipposideros armiger
ACACACACACACACACACACACACACACTCACATAGACACATCACAGTGCCAAACCAAAGTGGCAGTCACCAAAATAAAACTAATAACACATAGTGAAGTTCAATTTCAAATGTTGCCTAATGTCAGGAAGTAAAAGCTCAATTTATTCAAATAATGGGAAGGAAATAGTGTGCTGACAGATAGGATAGATGCTAGATAGAGTTAGATTTTTAAGTTTACACGAATAGAAATTCACCCCACTCTATTCTTAATGTATTAGGGAACCATCTAAAAGCCTTAATCTCAAAGGGGACCCCTTTTTTATGATAACTACTGGCAAGCATTTTTCTGTATCTCGAAACTTATTGAATTGTATATGTTGGCTCTGGTAAGCAGCAATTATCTTTTTATTGATAATATAGAAAAGTCTCTTTATAAAACTATATAAATTCAACTTTTGTTTCAAAGTAACACATTAATGCAGTAGTTTAAAAACCAAAATTAACATAAAATGTACACAATGAGCAAATATAACTTTAAATGAAGACAGAGCCATATTACTTATTTGTTCTTTTCTGTCAGGCTCTAATCTTGACATGACCCATTTTGGTTTTTTTTGTTTATGAAAGCCTATTAAATTTTATTTCTTATCTTTTCTCCTTGGCTTTATTGAGATATAATTGACATATAACATTGTCTAAATTCAAGATGTAAATCTTTTTATATCATTGGTAAGTACATTAACCAACATAACATTTCTGCTATACTATTTAAACATGTTAGTATGGAAACCCTTAAAATTTTGGTACTGTGCAATAGCACTCACTATATTGTCATAGAAAAATGAAAACAAAACAAAACAGGAAATCAAAGGGTCCTGGGTAAAAATGAAAAGAAATTTACAAATATCATCTCTCATTCGATTGGTTACCTCTTTGTTTTGTTGACAGTTTCTTTGGCTGTGCAGAAGCTTTTTACTTTGATAAAAGTTAATTTTATCAAATTCATTTATTTTTGCTTTTACTTCCTTTGTCTTTGTGGTCAAATTCGTAAAATGATCTCTGAACCAATGTTTATAAGTTTAGTACCAATGCTTTCTTCTCTGTAATATATAGTTTCAGCTCTTAGGTTTAGGTCTTTGAAACATTTTGAATTAATTTTGGTATATGGTGACAAATAGCAATCTAGTTTCATTCTTTTGCGTATGGCCTTCCAATTGTCCCAGCACGTTTATTGAAGAGGCTTTCTTTTCTCCATTGTTTGCTTTTGTACACTTTGTCAAAAATTATCTGCCCACATATATGTTGGCTTATTTCTTGGTTCTCAATTGTATTCCATTGGTCTGTGTGTCTGATTTACAAACAACACCTCCAATAAGGAGCTAATATCCAAAATGTATGAAGAACACAAACAACTCAACAACAAAATAACAAGCAATCCAATTTAAAAATGGGTAGAGGACAGAAAAGACATTTCTCCCAAGAAGGCATACAAATAGCCAACAGATATATATGAAAAAAATGCTCAATTTTGTTAGCTATTAGGGAAATGCAACTAAAACCACAATGCGACACCACCTCACACCTGTTAGAATGGCTATTATCAACAAGACAAGTAATGACAACTGTTGAAGAAAAAGAAACCATCATACACTGCTGGTAAGAATGTAAATTGGTACAGACATTATGGAAAACAGTATGGAGGTTCCTCAAATAATTAACAATAGAATTACCATATGACTCAGCAATCCCTCACTTGGGTATCTCCCCAAAAATCTGAAAGCATTTATCCATAAAGATACATGCACTCCTATGTTCATTGCAGCATTAGTCACAGTCATCAAGACCTGGAAACAATCCGTGTCCTTTGATAGATGATTGGAGAAGATGTGGTACATATACAGAATGGAATATTACTTGGACATAGGGAAAGATGAAATAGTGCCATTTGTGACAACATGGATGGATCTTGAGATTATCATGCTAAGCAAAATAAATCAGACAGAAAGAGTAGAGAACCATATGATTTCGCACATATGTATGTGAGATAAAACTTAAAGCAAAACCAAAAAGACAAACAAACAAAATTTCATAGACACAAACAACAGTTTAGAGGTTATCTGAGGTTAAGCGAAGGTAGAAGAGGGTAAAAGGGTCAAATATTGGGCCGTCGGAAAAGTCATGATGCATTTTTGCAACAAAAAACTTAGAAAAATACGTCATGACTTTTCAAACAACCCAATAGATGGTGATAGAGGGAGAAGTGACTCTGGGAGGTGTACACACAATGTGATATATAGATATTGTTATTACAGAATTGTACACTTGAAACCTATGTAATTTTAATAATGTCACCCAAGTAAACTTAATAAAGATTATTTAAAAATTAAAGAAATTAGTGTTATTAGAATTTAGAATTAACACATCAGGTGCTCTCTCCACATTTTACACTAATAGAATCAATAATAATTTTTTATGAATATAGTTCACTACAGTAAAGACTGATGGATGATTAACAGAGTTAAATCTAGAAAAACTTGGCATAAGGGAAAATGTCTTTTAATGGAATTTTTGTCATTGTTTTTAAATATTACAATTAAGATATTTTTTTAAAATCAGTTTTCCTCTAGCTACTGTGCTTTCTCTTTCTATTCTTTACTGTATTTGAATTATGTTCTTTACATTCATTGTATATATTATTTTTTGTAGTTTATTGGCTTGTGGATATTCTTTACTCAAGACACATTTCCTAATTTTTTTGAGGCCCCATGTACTAAATATACTAAACAATTTTGGGGGCTTTGGCTGCTGGGTCATAGTCTTGCTTTATCTTATTTCCCTCTGACCATTCTTCACTGAGTATTTTCTCTAACTCAAAAATTCATCAGTTTTTTCCAGTTCCATCCTTGATTGCTAATGTTTATTTTTAACTTCTCAAGATATAGTGGACAACGTTATTTTTGTACTGTGACCCTCCCTTATTCCTGCAAGAAAATATGTAGAGTTAAAGACGGTATAATTGGGAGGTACAATTTTAAGAAATAAGGAGAGGAAGGAAGGGCTAAATATTTTTTACCAGAAGAGATGTGACTGACGTCTGAAGGTAAATTTTTTTTTCCCCCACGGTGGGGAAAATCATGACCATTTTTTTTTCTGTACCCACGTTTTCTCTGTGTCCTTGTTTCTATTACTCATTATTTTTAATTTGTTGTCCTTCCTCTAATCACTTAAGGTGATATAGTGGAAAGAATGAGTAGAGATTTGTAGTGCATTTCACTTCGGGCTCATCTATATAGTGATTATGCAAGTCAGAGCAGTGGGATGGTTAAGAAACTATTCTGGTTTGAACCTTGGTCCTACCATTTTCAAGCTGTGTAATGCTGGCTAACTTAACCTATCTCTGCCTAATTTTTCTTTACCTGCCAAATGGGAATATAAATTATGGCAATCTCATTGTTGTGTGGAAAATATTTTAAAGTTCATGTCTGAAAATGTCAATATTTTTATCTCTTCCAGCTCTTTTCACTGTTAGTGTTTTCTCTAAGGAGAGTAGAGTAACCATGCCCTTTTATTATCTTTTGAACATGTATATCCATCTATGTCTCAACTTATTTATATCTACCAATCAAGCTCCTTCTTAACTCAGTATCATTTTAGGATGTCTGTCACAACAAAAATCACTTTTGACTGATACAAGGTTAGCTGAAGGTTAGCTTTGTTAACATGTCTCTTTCTCCAAAAGTAACCATGGTGAGATATGAGGTTCTTATATGGAATATATTTTTGTGCAGTGGAACTGTACCTTAAAACCTGAATGATCTGCCTCAGAGTGGAGCTGCCAGAAACAAAACAAAACAAAACAAAACAGAAAAATAGAAAACAAACAAACAAAAACAACCTGAACAAGTGAAAAATAAAGACTTGATAACTAGGTACTAGAGCAGGTGTTTTACTTCATCCTTCCTTTTTTTTTTTTTTTTTCCACTTCATGCCTCTTATCCAGTTCAATTACTTGAGCACTCCTACCACCCCTGACATCTGTTTGTGTTCCCTTCTTTTTTGGCGAAACTGATTCAGCCTGTAATAATTATACTGTCCGCTGCCCAGTCCCAGTTTCGCCTGCACTAGTAAGTCTGGTGAACGCTGATCACATAATTCGGTCCCATTTATTACTGAAAAATGACCTCCAAGAATCCTGTTTCTGCTGTTACTGTTTTATTACTTGTTTTTTTATTCAGTTATTTATTCAATACTTAATAGTTCATTTTTTTGGCAGAGTAATACTCCATTGTGTAAATGTACTGCAATTTCTTTATCCAGAGATGGGCATTTATCTATTGATGGTCATTTTGGTTGTTTCCCTGAAGTCTTTGTCACATGACAGTGTATTGTGGAAGTAACTGTCGAAAGTGGAAATGTTGAAAAATGTTTGGAGGGGGTGATTAGTGTGTGTGGAGGAAGGGTTGCTTTCTTGTTCATTTTCTTCTCAGTATATTTTGGAATAAAAGCAAAGGAAGAAAGACATGTATAACTATATGTAGTGAAAACCTGAGATTTCCAGAATTATTCTTTTCAAACATACTTGGAATGTATTTGGAATACATTTAGCATCTTAGATAATAATGATTCTAATCAAATTTGACTTTTTGTTTGGTAATTATATTCTATTTTTCACAGAGAAAAATAAGCATTTGAATTGTAGTTGAGTAGCCAATGATATATCAATGCATACTCATGGAACGGAGGCATTGCTTCTCTTTTCTCTGTGACTTTGCCACGAAGACAGAATGCTGAGTGGTGGTGTACCTACAAAAAAACAGAACATGAAAGACTACATACATGGTCCTCCTTGGATCCATTAGGTTTGTGGCCTGTACAGTACAAATGTACTCACATTTATTGGATACTTGCTATTTTCTAGATGATGTGCCAGGTTCTGAGGAGACAGTGATCATTAGGGCATGCTCTCTGCACCTTAGGACTTAAGCTATCTTATGAAGCAATAGACACGTCTATAACTTACAGCCTGCTTTCCTGGCTGTATAAGCTACAGTCTGTACTGCTTCAGAGATAGAGAGATTAATGGTATCATTTTAAACGTTTTTCACCAAAAAAATGAATTGGTTCTACTCATACGAAGCAGGGGAATGTTCTTATCACAGAAAAAATAGTATCTAATAATATTCTCTATAAAGTCATCAATTATTATATACTTGCTGTCTGGTAGCATATTGTATCAACGTGTACCTTTATAAATCAATGCCCCCTTTCTACTGTATTTCTGAAAATTTTTTTTACTCTCTTTAATTTTCTTTCAGAAATGTAATTTTCCAAGCAAATTGACAATAGGATTGTGGAAGAAGACCATCTTTAAGAATTAGTTAAGGGCCTAGTGCTGTGCTAAGTATTTTACATACATTACTATTTGAGATATCCACACAAATCTAGGAGTCTTAGTTCTGAAATTGAACAAGGAAGCAACAAAATAAAATTTGAAACCTTTTATTTCTGTCATCTCTCTCTCTCTCTCTCTCTCTCTCTCTCTCTCTATATATATATATATATATATATATATATATATACACACATATATATATATACATATATACATATACGTGTATATATATATGTATATATGTATATATATATATCTGCATTTATATAGGTATGCATTTACTTATTTAACTTGAGCTTGGTAAAATTACTAGCTGTTTTGTAATGTAAGTGAATTTTAATTGTTGCAGTTGAAATTAAAGTAGAAAGGAAACTAAAATGACCAAATCAATTTCTGCTCCCTCTAGTCAGGATTGTGTTTTAAAGAGCACTTCCAGAGAATTGACACATTAGGTACTCCACTGTTGATAATCCTGGTGCAGACTTTCAAGGATGTGGATAATATTCTAGCACTATTTAATTACAAATTGGGCTTTAGATTATTTTTGCTACATGGGAAATTTCTGAACCACTGGCTTTTGATTTCATTCCCCTTGGGAATATCAGATTTAGTTCTTTGGCAGTTTAATGGTGGTAGAAAATTTACTTTGACCTTGGGGTGAATGAAAGAAATTTGCCTTTTATTCTGTTGTCTTTATTTGAGACTTCCCTCTTTGTAAACCTTCCGATTGTGCACTGTTACCACATGTGAGACTGAATGGGATTAACCAAATCAGCTTAATCTGAGTATATTTAGAAAGTAAACCTGAGCATATTTAGAAAACAAATCTGTTAATCTGCTGCATTAAACATGGTTTATTATATTCAAAATTAAATATTCACAGGGAGCAAATTCTGTATTCATGACACACATGCGACATAGTTTGACAGAACATCTTTGCACGAGCCAGAGCTCTTCGCCCTTGTTTCTTCCCACAGGGGAGAATTGAGCCTCATATTCATATCAGAGAGACAACTCTATCCAGCTTTCTAAGGATTATAGCAAACTCTTCCATGACCTAGTTTCCTTGAAAAGCCTAGCCTTCTTAGAGTTCCTATAACAACCCTAAGACCTGACGTTTCTTATGTTTGCAAGTAATCTGACATTGTCTGAACTGTTGCAAAGCTTCAGAAAAGATCCAAATATCAGCTAATTAACTTGTTGCTTTAGAAATGTAGGGTGATTGGGAAGAATTTATAAATGCATGATTTTCTCACTTTGACGGCATGTTTGAAAAATGCATTGGCTGTGTTCCTGTCATAATTTCTCAACTGAATTCATTAGGTACGCTAGGTTTCTGTGCCTTTTATTGAGAGGAACACAACATTGCTTGCCTGTGTTGATGATGATAAAATAGTGGCCAAAAGAATTTAAGGGATTAAAGCCTAGGCCCAACTTTTGACAGTAACTTTTTGTTTAATCCTTGTTTGAGGGAAGGAAAAAAGAAATGCTTTTAATATTGTTTTTTTATTTCATTGTGTCAAAAACTTTATAACGTGACACTGTACAATGGAGGAAAAAACAAACAAATCGGGATTTTGAGGCCAAATCTTGGCTCCGCCATTTATTTATTATCTGTGGGAACTCGAACAACTTCTCTGAGCATTTATTTCCTTAAATGAGTCTGAATTTCTGTCTCTTAGTGTAGTTGTGGGGCAGAAACTAAAATAGTTAATGACTAAGTGCCTAGTATGTAATAGATGGTCAATAAGCAAAAGCTTTGTTAGAAAAATAAATTTATTTCCCCCACATTTTATCAAATCCTTTTTGCATGTTTTTCTTTATACCCACCCTCCTGCCTTGTCTCCATATTTTATCTCTTGCCCTTCTAGTAAGCCATGACACCCAAAATAGCGCTTAGCAATTTATTAGAGCTAACAAAGTGAGGTGTGGCTATAGTGGTGTAATGAAATTTGAGGACTGCCAGAAAATCATTTAGTTGTTGTTTATTAATTTACTTAATTGGTAATGTATTTTTATTTTTTCCTTATTTTAAGGCACCTAAGTGCCGTGGTCTAATTTGATGGTAGCTTAAGACAAAAACCCACGTCTTTTTTTTATTTTTTTTATAGCTGAGCCATCCTGCCATCTGTTGGCAGCTCAGCAGCAGCTCAGCTTGGGCCATGAATCGAACTGGCGACCCTGTTGCTCAGAGCTCACACTCGGCTAACCCACATCTTTATGACTTATCCATTATGCTGTTATATAGATTTATCATTGTAAATATTGCTTAATAAAAGCTATAGATGAAACTATTTTGCCACCTTATTATGTAGACTTTATTTCAACCTGATATATATATATATATATATATATATATATATATATATATACACATATATATAATGTATATATACCTAAACCAAGTTAACTTAGGCGGGCAAATATTTAGAATACACAGAAAAATAATGTATTTTTGTAAATTATTTCTTTACAAGATAATTTATTTGATTGGCTGCTACAATCAAAAGTACAAGTTGTAATTAACTATCCTCTTCTCTGGTTATATTTAGATAGAACATAAATTCTATTGGATGCATTATCTAAAGTACAGACTTACATAAATGAACCAGAGTCAATCATTTCAGAGTTTCTTTCCAACTTAAGCTTTAAACGTGAGATTTAAAATTTAACCATAATACTAAGAAAATAACATTAAATAAACTTCCACTGCAGATCATCTAATAATTTTACAAAGCTCAAGTTAAAAATAATGCAAAAAGCTTCAAAGGACATCCATTTCTAGTTTTACTTTGCTTTTATCTTGCTTAATTTCAGAGTATAAAAGTACTTCCATGACATATATCACACTCAATAAAAATGATAAACTGAGACATCAATATCTTCTTGGAAGGAATAGAATGACAATATAATTATAACCAGGCAGAACATATGTTTCAAAAAAGGCAATTATTATTTGTGCCATAATAGTAATATTGTGAAGACTTAATGGGTGTTTCAAAGTAGCTGCCAGATAAATTGTGATGACTAGATTTTGAAAAACCTGACATTTAAGAGTAGAATGAAATCTCTATGATTATGTTCTCACAAAATATGTAAAACGTGTGTGTGTGTTAATTGCTAAAAAGTGATAATACTGTTATAATCTATATTCTTGAATAAATCATATTATTGCAATTCACGAGGCCTGACAATTAAGTTCACAAACTTGTTGCAACAATGTTGCTAACGTTTTTTGATATCAGGGAGATTATTTATTATGAATTTGTATCAACTGGACAAACATTTAGCCAAGTTTACTATTTCGAAGTGCTGAAAAGGCTGTGTGTAAAAGTTTCACGACCTGAACTTTTCGCTAACAATTCATGGCTCTTAAATCATGACAATGCACCAGCTTACATGGCACTGTCTGTTAGGGAGTTTTTAGCCAGGAAACAAATAACTGTATTGGAACACCCTCCCTACTCACCTGATCTGGCCCCCAATAACTTCTTTTTTTTACCCGAAGATAAAGAAAATATTGAAAGGAAGACATTTTGATGACTCAGGACATCAAGGGTAATACGACGACAGCTCTGATGACCATTCCAGAAAAAGAGTTCCAAAATTGCTTTGAAGGGTGGACTAGGTGCTGCTTTTACAGCATAGCTTCCCAAGGAGAGTACTTAGAAGGTGACCATAGTGATATTCAGCAATGAGGTATGTAGCATGTTTTCTAGTTCATGAACGTAATTGTCAGACCTCGTATGTTATCATCAGATGATGAATGAAATCATTTCTCTTATACACACCAAAATCTAGATTTGAAAGCAGTGCTAGAGATATTTCATAGAGTTGATGCTGATTGATGAGGCTTTGCAATAAAAATTTTGCCAAATGATTCAAGAAAACTTCAACCTTGATGCACTCGCTTTCTTCTCTTTCAATATCTGTTTGATGGTTGTAATCACAAGGCCAAGAGCACAAATGATATCTAGTGGATGCCAAAATCTAGTGCTGCGTCTTTTAATAATTAATTCCTAAAGCAACCTGAAAGTTACATGGTGACTTATGCCATTCTAATTCTGTCATTACAAGCTAAAGGGAAGTGCTTTTTAAGGCATTTAGCTTGGCTATTTTGAAAGCTAAGTGTTTTGTGACAGAACTTTCCTACATTAAGTCTGAGACATGAACTGAGCCAATTTAAGTTAACTTCTATTTCATGTTCCTATAGCCGTGAACCTGACACTTAGAGCAACTTATTGTTGCCATTCTATCCATTTCCATATGTCTCTTATTTTTTATTAAATTGGATGGGAATATATGTTGGTGATGTGTTTGTGTTTTAAAAAAAAGAAGTGACTTCAATGTTTTTTTTTTTTTTTTTTTTTTTGTTGTTGTTGTTGTATCTATCAATAGTTGGTTCCTTTTTATTGTTGAGCAGTATTCCATGGTATGGACATGCCAGTTTGTTTTAGCATTTATCTGTTGAAGGACAAATGGGTTGTTTCCAGTTTGGGGCTATTACAAATAAAGGTGCTATAAATATTTGTGTACAGGTTTTTGTGGGAATATAAGTTTTCATTTCTCTGGGGTAAATGCCTCGGAGTACAATTGCTGGGTCATATGGTACTTGCGTGTTTCGTTTTTTAAGGAACTGCCAAATTGTTTTCTAAAGTGACATTTTGTATTACTACCAGCAGTATGTGAGTTACCCAGTTTCTCACATCCTTACCAGCATTTGGTATAGTCTCTAGTTTTTATTAGACATTTTGATTGGTTTTAGTGGTATTTCCCTGTGGGTTTTTTTTTATTGTTAGTTTCAGGTGTACAGAACAATGCAATAGTTACCCTTTTCACCCTCACAAAGTAACAACCCTCCACCCCCGATATCATGCTTATCTATTACAATTCCATTGAATCCGTTCCCGCACTCTACTCCATGTCCCGAGGTTATATGTCTATATAATTATAGTTGACATACAGTATTATTCAACATCAGATTCAGAAATACAATGCGG
>NW_017731792.1:1281545-1295522 GCF_001890085.2 Hipposideros armiger
CATATATTTTTTTGGATTAACGTCTTGGTGACTTCAGTGTTTTTAATGTCATAGGCAATCCTGAAGAAGTCTGCAGAATAAGAAATACCAAGATGTTTTTCTGTGCGAAAGAAATAAAACAAAATTAATTTTGTACTTTTGAAATGCAAACAAGTTTAATTTTTTCTCACTTATTTAAATAGTACCTTAACTAAAAGCTAACAGGCATTGTCATAGACTTTAGATATAGGGGACAGAAGTTCTCTAAGAGTTCGCTCAACTCTCCCTCTGGCCTACCCGATTCAATATCCCAAACTGGTGTTACCCTGCCTCACAACTCCCTCTCCATACCCTGACCATTTTTCACCCTTAAAACTTCTAACCTCTAACATTATATGTAATTTATTTGTTTTGTGCTGATTGTATATTATTTTCTGTTTATTGCTATATTGTAATTGCCAGAGTGCTAGATTTAAAACAAACAAACAAACAAACAAAAAACAATTGTTTACTGATGTAGTCCAGATGCCTAGAAAAATGCCAGTTACAGAAGCTACGGAGTGATTGATAACAGGGCAAAGAGGGTCAAGTATATGGGGATGGGAGAAAAACTGACTCTGGTGGTGAACACAGAATGCAATATATAGATGATGTATTATAGAACCATACACTTGAAACCTATTTAACTTTACTAACCAGTGTCATCCCAATAAATTTAATAAAAATAAAAAATTTAATGAATAAAATATTTAAACAATTAGCAACAACACAGCAAATGTTTAAAAAACTGTGAAATTTGTCTATTTCCTATTAGAATACATATTTGAAAAATTATGTTACTCCTTTGATAAAAAGTTACATGAAGAATACAAATAGATACTAATTTTTCTTCAATTATGAACTAAAGCAATTCCCATGGTAAATGTTAAAACTTTAAAACTTTTAAATGTTAAAACTTATGTATTGCTTACTGTTAGTTGCAGATGAAGAACAAATATAGCTCTGTTGAATCACAGATGGGCTGTTTTTGTATCCTTGTGATGAATAATAAAATTAGAAAATATTAAGCTGAAAAATTAAAGATTTTAAAACATCTTAAGGGGAAACAATTTCAGTGTGAGATACTTGTATCATCTTAACATTAGGACATAACTAAGATTCACTTTATTTTAATTTATTTTTTTAAAGATTTTTATTGGGGAATTGGGGGATGGGAACTGCACAGTTTAGTTAAAATATCTTGTTTATCAAACCTAACCACAATGTTCCTTATGTGTTATCTCCATATTTCTTGTGAAATTTGAAGAAGTGACTTCCAAAATGATTCAATATCTGGACCTAAAAACACCTGAAAGTTTTGTTGCTACAAAATTTAATTAAAAATAACACTTTTTAATGGTACAGACACACATTATATTTGTTTCTGTTTGTAATAACGTGTAAATCAATTAAAAATGATATGAGAACCAGATGTTATAAGGACATATTTGATAATTAACAATAGCTTTCCTTAATTACATAGCTGTTACTCAGATTCAAATTTGAAACTGCATTTGACTTATCAGTTATTTCTCTTTACAGGTATTTGCAATGTCATGTTTCTGAATACTATGCTGAAGACCTACAAATGAGGTATAGTATATTTTATTTTATATTGAAGTTTATATTTAAGGCCTCATGTCAATAGTTTAGTAAGTAGGAGTTGTATCTCATAAAGAAAATCGAACGTAAATTGTTGGTTTTAGGATCCAAGTTACAAGCATCATCTATATGTTGACAATTCCTTTATGAATGTTCTTTTGTTTTATTGAAAATCTACTCCTATGGACATATCTTAGTTTCTCTGCCATCCAACAAAGACTTTCTTGCTAAATATCAAAAGGTGACTGTGATGTTCCAATTGATTCGTTGAAAGGAACTCATGCAGAAACAGTTGTTCAAATCCAACAGCCACAAGGACAAAACCATGGGAAACTTGAATTTATCAATGTCAGGAAAAACATAAAATCTAAAATCTGAGTGTGGCCTGCTGTTAAGAGACTGAAATATTTCATTAAAAAAAACCACACATATAGCTCTTTATTCTTGATATATATATATATATATATATATATATATATATATATATATATATATATAATGATTTATCTGAGTTACTAAAAAGTGACTGAAATTAAATTGAATTTATGTATTTTCTAAGACTATAAGTTAGTGGTGGAAGTATTATTTATTCCTTGATATATTCTGGAGGAAATTTTTGTATTGAACAACAAAAGCATTTTGATATGCAAATACATTCATTGCAGCTCTGTTTCTCTCTGAAGAGACTCTTGTGAATGTACTTCTGCCTGAGTGCTTGTTAAAAGGAAGGATGGAAGAAGGAAGGGCAGAGATGTTGAAATTTCAAAAGTAAATGCCAATTATCAAGGCCCTGGCTTTTAGGGATGTTGAATGACATGACACAATATTTTTTGAATGGTCTGATTGCAATGACGTGGGGTTCAAATTACAAATAAAACTTCAGTACTTTGAAAGGTTCAAGGTGGCGAGCTACATTTTTGCTAGGAAAGCTAATTACTTCTGAGTGTAAAAAATAAATCAAGGAACAAGCATTGAGGTTCATTATTTTAGTCATGTTTTCATTCTTAGCTTTTCACTAGAATGTTCATAAAATTCAACAGCTGAATACAAGAATTTGGAACCTTTTCAAGCCTTGTATTTCTCAGCTGTTTCTCCTCTGGTTTTGGAAGGAGACAAAATTACATGTGAATGCTGTATGAGTATAGCTCCCTATACATATTTCCAATTGAATACAGTACAGTAAACTTCAAAGCTAAATGACAAATAACTGATTTGTATTTATATTCAACAGTTTTTGTTTCTTTAAAAACTACTCTTTGATATCCTTAGGTACTTTTCAATTAATTTATTACTGGGGGTAATATAAATTCTAAAATTACGGTAGAGTAATTGTGACTAAAAAAATACCTAGACATATTCAGCTTGTCTTTCCTAGTGAAATATACCTAAAAACAATAAGAGTGATTTATCTCTTCAATCCCTGGTGTAATTAATGAGATAAATAGAAAAACATCTTGCAATAAAGCAATCCCAAATTAACCAAGAGAAGGTTTTCCACAAGAAATGTCTTGTTTTCTTTAGGAATTCTATTCGTTGGCATAATATAGTTAAAATGTTTAAAGGAGTGTACTAGTCTATGACAAATGAAGTGCACCAGGGAATGCAAAGTGGCAAAACCCTCTTTTCTAAGATGTTCAGAGAACAGTCGTCGTAAAAGTACAGTAGTGGGAAAAGAATCTACTCAAATAGAGAACATGTCTCCTGTCTTTGAGGTATTTGAGTGTGCAGTGAAGGCTCACTCAGGCAGTCAGCTCAAGAACTGCTTTGACTTCAAAAGTCTATCTGTGTGTTTGGACCAATGTTCTGACTGCCACATCCCACTGGCAGTGGGGCAGGAATAATCTGTAGAACTATAATCACCTAAGAGTAATCTAGGATTTTTTTTTATAGGTGGGCTCTTTTGTTATTGTATTTTAGGAGAAGTAAGGGGAATTAAGAATATCTACAACCCACATGATCAGTGTGCGCAATTGCTCTGTGCTTATCAGGATAAAAATAAAGACACCGTGTGTGTGCTTGTTTTTACTGTTCATTTGAAAAAGCTGCCTTTGTGTGTCCATTTTTACGTATGTCCCATATTTAAAAAGATAAAGTAATGCACATCATGTTTTCTTATCTGAATTTTTATTCATGATTCTGCTGTCAGAATGATGAATATGTATAGATAGGCACATAGCAAGAGAACTTCTGAAAGTGATGGAGATAAAAAAATACTTAGTATTCTGAGAAGTAGATGAATGAAAAGGAAATCTATGGTTACATTGGATATTCAGTTCTTTAATCAGTGCTCGTACTTACAGGAGGCTTACAGAGCTTTTTAGAATATTTGACATTCACTACTTCTTACATTCAAGCCCAAAGGGCATTAACCAAGCAGAAGATGATGGTTTTGGCTAATTGCATCTATCCTATTTTTATAAGGCTTCATTATAAACAGCCTACCTTCATTCGGGTGTCATGTGTTTTACTTCTTTATGGACCTTTGTTTCTAGTTAGCCATTGGGATAACTGGATTTTTAATACTTAAATAAAAATATCTTTGTCTCGTCCTAGTTATAACTTGCAATATAGATAATCACGTACTTGATATTTGAACTTTAGAATGTTTTGACTAGGAAGTTTGATTTTCTGGTCAATCTGAACTACCTTCTAATTTCATGTCTCCTTTTTCCTGTGTTACACCCTCCACTCCTAGCCCACATTACCTTTGTTTGTTTTGGCTTATCTTGTTTATAAAGTGACTTCAAGTTTCCACTATACCCACACTGCCCATCATTCAAGGTCTTGTTAAATATGACTCCTGCTAATTCTCCCCTAAACGTTGTAGCCTTGCTAACCCAAAGTAATTTTACCCTTATCATGAATACTCTAAAAATAACCACACATTATAAATCTTTTTTCATCTAATAGCACCAAGTAATATATTACTTTATTAATGTACATTATTATGCATTGACTTTGCATTGTATTCATGTTGTCTGTTTAGCTACATGGCAAGTTTCTGGTGGGATTGGATATGTTTCACAAAATGAAATAGATGATATAAAAATGCTTTGGAATCCAAATCATCAAAATGGCCATATCGTATACATATACTTTATAAAAGTAGTTAAGCAATTAATTGATAATTTATTAAATGGATTGTGTTCTGAGAGGCAGACAAAGAAGTTCTTATAAATGTTGATTTTGCAATGATCAGGCATGTAATGCTAGATTGAGAGAAGACATGTTTGACATATCCCAACAAAATAAGGTATCTAGGATTTTAAACTGGTTTTCTTCTACACATAGGTACATTTTAAGCATTTGTTAAGAACCAGATTTGATGTGAGTGCTTGTTTAAAGTTGTATCCATATTCAGAAATATCCATATTTTGACAGGTAAAAATGTTATGGGTTTTCTCACACAAAAGATCTACCTATTAGTTCTTTGTTAGAGCTTCACAAAATGCCTAGTACTTAGTAAATGCTTATTAAATAGTATATCTAATTAATAACAATCACAGAAATATTAATTGTTAAAATTCTCAGTTTTAGTATATTACAAAACGTATATTTTAATTATTTTATTTTTTATTATTTATTATGTTTCTTGGTCTTCATGTGGATTATTTAAAAGTGATAGCTTGTTCTTTCATTGTCTGCTTCTTTGTATCTCTCAAAATGTTAGTCTTGTATAAGCATAACACACATATGCTAGAATAGAATATATAAACAAAATATTTGCTGGAATAAATTTAAGCTGTGACAGTTTTACATCCTGGGTTTTATAAATGTTTGTATAATACACATATATTCCAGTATTTAATGATATAGACAGTTTAGTAGCCAATCTCATTCCTATATCTTTGAATGTTTTTCCCTTTAGTTTCTATCTTTCTTTGTTACTAACATTTGAAAGTTCCAGGAGGATGTGTCTCATATATGCATTAAGTTGTCTAGAAACGCACTTTTTAAAATGTGATCTTTAAATAAGGAAACTTTTCTTTTATAATTACTTTATTTTTTCCATGCTCTTTCTCTCCTGCTCCCTTTTTCTTTACTTTCTTTAATTTGTAGATTGAAATATTCCCTAAAAAGATTGTCCATCTTATTATTTTTTCTTAATTGATTTTTTCCTACTCTTTTCTTTGAATTTTGGGGGAAAATTTAGTACACTATCTTTCATTTATACAGATGATTCTATCACTTCTTCCAACTGCTCTTCTTTGCTTTTGTTGTGATTTTTAATTAGACAGTCTTGTTTTCCTTTTCATACTATTCTTTATGAATTCATGCTATGCTTGTAACTAGATCACATGATTTTATTGACAAAATCAAACCTTGGCTCTTCCAAGAAAATGGAATTTCCCTGTAGACTGTAACTAATCTCAAGCCTCCATGTTTATCTTAGCTAGAGTGGATAAATAAATAAACTGATCAAAATTTAATCAAACCAAATATTCAGTCTCTCTTCAATAAAAAAAATACTCTGTGTTTTGTGGGTGCCAGTTCCTCCTACTACTTCTCTCCCTAAAGACGTATCTGGGGATGAGTGTGTGTGGTGTTGTGTGGGACAGAAAGCCTGAAGTATAGTGTGACTGAGAAGACCTCATTTCATTAAAACAAAATTGTGGCTTTACGCATTGTGTTTTCTAGTCTTTGATGTGGCATTCTTGTCTTCATGAGTCTTTGCATGTGAAGTCTGAGACTCTGCATAGTTCGTGGTCTTCATTAGGTCTCAGTAGGGATTTGCACCTTGCTCTATGATGATATCTTCCTCTGAGTTTCCTTGGTTGTGATAAGTGAGGCACACTGTACACTCCTCTGCAAGGCCACCTTCCCTTGTTGCAAAGATCCTTCTGATCCACTCCTTTGCTAGATTCTCAGGTAAGATAATGTTTATGACACTGATAGAAGCTAAAATTCAGAGCTTTCCTCTCCTTGACAACAGTAAACCTCTAAGTTTTCTTTGATGGGGCTTCCAGAGCTCACAAGGGTATGTGAGGGCAAGTGAACATACTCTGACCTTGATGTTACCCTTCCTTGTATAACAGACCTTCCAGCTCTGAGTGTGTTCCTGTCACTCTTCTGTCATCCTAATTTTTCTTTTCACAAATAGAATAGAATAGAAAAGAGGGAGCCCAGCTTTTATTTCCCATCTAATTGCCCTCAGTGAGATGGCAGATCAGTAGATCTGAATTCCATAGATTCAGTTGTTTTTATGCAAATTTGAGTGTGAAGACCAACATTCTTTCCCAACGACTGACATAACTCGGAAGGCGACTGGCTCGCTCTATAACTGATTTGTATGTTGGAAGATAAAATTCTCCTTGTTCCTCTTCTCAGCTTTTCTTCTAAAATATATCCCAAATTTGCTTAGATATATTGATGTTCTGGGTGTGGTAGAGGTGATGGTCCAGAAGAAATGAGAGAAGCTCATAAGCAATTTTCAGCTGACTTGAATTTTGCCAAGTGTTAATAACTTATTTTTCAACTACCTCCTCTATGTACTGTGACGAATTTGGACATAGGTCAAAAGGAATCATTTCCAATGTGAGATGTACCTTCTGATAGTATTTTTCCTAATACATGCCTTTTTTTTCCTGACTTTTATTCTTTTGATCATGAAGACATATTTTCATATTATCTATTTATAATTAATAAGAGTAAAAGTGCATTTTATATAAAATTGCATGTCTTGCAGGTGTAATCTTTCAGAGCGAGAGAGAGAGAGAATTTTAGATTTAGGTAAGTTTTAAGAAACTATCTGGAGTAGTTGGAAGCACTAAAGGCAAAACTACAATTAGTTTAGATGATCACCTGTGACAGGCCAACCATTGTATATTCTGTAAAGTTCTGGGCAATTATGAATATTTTTGTTGGATAAAGACAATTGGTATCCGAAGTAGTTTGCTACTTCCCATTCATCTCATGGTCTCTTGAGATGTTCTGTTCTTCTGTCTTTAATCACAGGTTCAATCTGACCTGTGATTGGCAGCCATGTAATATGAGAGAAATGTTCTTTCAATAAGCTATATAGTGCATAGAGCCTCAAAGCCTTCTTTTAGTACTTCCCCATCCTTGTAATAATCAGCAGAAATATCATGTGATATCTATTAAGTGGATATTGCCATCAATGCATTTAAGCACTCATGTATAGTTTTTTCTTCACTGAAATTTATATATTATTTACATGTTTCTGTTTTGTTTTACTTGCCAAACTAGATATTAATTTCAGTATGGTATCTCACAGTTCTTGAATATTTTTTGGAGTCCTATGGCCTTAATCATACTTCTTAAATAAGTACATTTAAAGACATATCAGCTTTCCTCTTCTGAGCTCTATTTATGTAAAGCCATTATATCTTTTATCAGGTGCACTTAATGATGGGCAACATTATTTTTATTTTGAAATTCTTTACTAAGGATTCATAATCACATTGAGTGTATATCATCTAAGTTTATCACACTGACCTTTTCACTTCAAAGGCTAGAGACTGCCTTGAGCTACGTTTGTACAATATCTGAGTGTAAGGCACATTTTCCTGAGTATATGCATCCCTTCAGCTCAGAGTGTATTACCAAGGACAGTCTTTCTAAAATGTGTTTTTATTTTTCTACTTTAATCAATTATTAAATAAATGAAGAGTTAAAACTGACGTTGGCTCAATAGGTATTATTATTTTTTTAATCCTATGGATGCTGTGAAGCTTGGCTATGAAATGCTTTGCCCTCCCAAATATAAATGGTATTTGAAATTTTAGGGGATTTACCCTCACAGTAAACAAAGTGAGTTTCATACATTTTCTCTTTGAAAATTTGAAAGAATTATTGATTAAATGTATTTAATACATTTAAAACCTTACCTATACAGTCTCTCTTATCTGCCTCTGAAGTTTATTGGGATTATTTTCTATGAATTACATCATTATAGATAATGTATCACAGAAGTTTTAGACTCCTTGAAGGCCCCAAGTTGTCCTATTATAGGACAAGGTGATCCCCCTATGTATGAATTTATCAGGCTCCTTGTTCATATGGATAAAAGAGTTAGAGTCTCTGTTTTGCCCTACTTTGGTATACCCAGAGGATGGCTGATCTCCACAGTTAGCTATTCAAGACACTTTACAATTCAGATATGTCTGACCTTTATTTTTTATGTGAATTATATCTTTGTGTGTGCATGTTTGGGGCAAGGTTGGATTTTCAATGTCATCATCACTACACTATTGATATTGAAGCACCTAATATGTAAGTGCTTTCACATAGATTATATTATTCACTTCTACTAACAATTCATAAGAAAAGGCATTATTTCCCTTTCTTTCCCTTCTGTGCATGTGAGGAAAGTAGATGGAATTTTACATGATTAACAGAACTGTTATTGAACAAAAGTCTGTCTTACATCAAGGACAGTTTGTCTCCTATTTTACTTTGCGGGTGATTATCTGTAATAGTATTAAAAATATGGGAGTTCTTAGATTTTGAATCATTTGTTTTTCAGTGATCAAGATCACTGATGCATATTACACATGACTTGGTTTGTCTTTGTGATGTAGTTATATTGATATATATTGCTTACTGGAAACATCATTTATATGACATTGTGTCAAGTGCACCACATGGGGCATTTAATAAGATAGACCATAGACCATATGCTAATGATATCCTCATAATACAATTAAAAGCATTCAAGTCAAGCCAGAATGTGGAAGAAACTATTTGTAAATTTCACATCTAATACATCCAACATGCTTTCAGAATATACAAAAAACTCAAAATGCCGTAAGAAAACAACCCAACAAAATAAAAGCAAAATCTTTTAACAAACATTGCACCCAAGTAATATGTCACCCAAAATATAATGGATGAATGAGAATATGAAATGATACTCAATATCATTAATGAAATATAAATTAAAACCACAGTGAGTTTAATTACTTATTAGAAATTCTAAAATTTATAAAATGGCAAACCGTTTTTTTGGAAATCAGCTTGTCAGCTTTTAATAATCATTAAACATACACTCAGTGTATGATCCTGCCTTTCTATTCTTAAATGTTTACTGGAAATAAAATCACATATTCATGCCAAAATTATGTGAATGTTCACTGGAGTTTTACTTGTAGTAGCACTAAACTAGAAACAACCCAAATGCCCATAAACAGATGAACATATAAACAAATTCTATATTGATGCAATGGATAGTCAATAAGAAAAGGGAATGAAATACTGATATATCCAAACAACATGGATACAACTTGAAGTCATTAGGCAGAGTGAATGAAGCCAGACAAAAATAGTTCATGCTCTACGTTCCCGTGAATAGAAATTCTAGAAATCACAAACTAATCCATAGTGACAGAAAGGATATCAGTGATTGGGAATGGGGAATGCATAGAGGATCAGGAGAAGGGAGTGTTTACCCAGGGACATGAGGAAATTACTGGAGGTGATGGATGTGTTCATCATCTTGGTTGTGGTACAGTTTCATGGAGTTCACATATGTTAAATTTGTTAAGCTATACACTTTATATCTGTGAAATGCATTTGCATATCAATTAAAACTCCACAAAGCTATTTAAAAAGTATTCATCATAGACAGTGTTTAAAGAATCAGAGACTTGGACAAACATTTAAAAATGGAATCCTAGAATACCAAACATTGATTGTGGGATAGAAGAATATGATTTTTACTTGGGGATTTAAAAAAAAATACAAGTTAAAGCAAAAATTATTTATTTTCCATTGTTGAGTGGAAATATGTTATTATTTTGTCTGGAGTATGACAGTTTTATTTTCTTTTCCGATGTTTCACTGAAGAAAAAACTAAGACTGAAATCAAAAGAGGAAAAGATTAGCTCTTTAATCTTGTATATGGAAATCATCACTTTTAAATGGTGTTGCATGATAAGCACTCTAAATATTCAAATGAAATTTCTATTAATTTCCCTAAAATAAATGTCTTCTTAGTTATGCTTAAAATTTAGATAGCATTGCATAATTTAGTCCCATATAATTTAAAATTATACTGCATTATTCTTCTGATCTATAATTTTTTCTCCCAAAAATGTTAACATTTTATAAAATTTGAGACTTTTTATATGAATAATTATTATATGATTTTCAGGACATTTTGGAATCTTTGAAAATTCCTACAGCAAACATTTTGTTTTATTTTATTTTTATTAATTTTTATTAAATTTATTTGGGTGACATTGGTTAGTCAAATGATATAGGTTTCAAGTGTACAATTCTATAATACATTGTTTATATATGGCATTGTGTGTTCATCACCCAGAGTTGGTTCTCCTTCTATCACCATATATTTGACCCCCTTTCCCCATTTCTGCCATTTTCTTGCCCCTTACCATCTGGAACCAATAAACTGTTTTCTGTGTCTATGAGTTTGTGTGTGTTTGTTTGTCTTGTATGTTTGTTGCTTTCAGTTTTATATCCTGCATATGACTGAAGTCATGTGGTTCTTAACTTTTTCTGTCTGACTTTGCTTAGCATTATAATCTCAAAATCCATCCATGTTGTTGCAAATGGCAGTATTTCATCTTTTCTTATGGCTGAGTAATATCATATATATATATATATATATATATATATATATATATATATATCACATCTTCTTCTCCTATAATCTATCAAAGGACACTTTAGTTATTTTCATGTCTTGGCCACCAGAACTAACGTTGCAATGAACAAATGAACATAGGGATATGTATAGCTTTACAGATAACTGTTACCAGGTTTTTGGTAGATACCCAGAAGAATTGCTGGGTCGTATGGTAATTCTATTGTTAATTTTTTGAGGAACCTCCACACTGTTTTCCACAGTGGCTGTACCAATTTACATAACCACCAGCAGTGTATGAAGGTTTATTTTTCTCCACAACCTCTCCAACACTTGTTATTACGTGTGTTGTTGATAGTAGCCGTTCTAACAGGTGTGAGGTGATTTCTCATTGTGGCTTTGATTTGAATTTCCCTAATAGTTAAGGAATAGGCTGAGCATTTTTTTTTCTTCTTATATTAGTTGGCCATTTGTTTGTCTTTTTAGGAGAAATGTCTGTTCAGGTCCTCTGGCCATTTTTTAAATGGGTTGTTTGTTTTTTGTTGTTGCTGAGTTGTATGAGTTCTTTATGTATTTTGTATATTACACCCTTATTGGAAGTGTTGTTTGCATATATCTTCTCCCATTCAGTTGGTTGCCCCTTTGTTTTGTTGATAGTTTCTTTTGTTGGGAAGAAGCTTTTTAAAACTTTGATATAGTCCCAATCATTTATTTTTGCTTTTACTTCCTTTGCCTTTGAGGTCAAATTCATAAAAATTTTCCCTGAACCCAAGATGCATAAGTTTAGTACCTATGCTTCCTTCTATAAAATTTATTATTTCATATCTAATGTTTGTCCTTTGATACATTTTGATTTAATTTTGTTATATGCAGCCTACTTTCACTTTTTTGCAAATGTTCTCCAATTTTCCTAACACCATTTATTGAAGAGAATTTTTTTCTCCATTGCATGTTTTGGGCTTTTTTTTGTCAAAAATTATTTGCCCATGTAGGTGTGGGTTCATTTCTGGGTTCTCAATTCTATTCCATTGGTCTGTGTGTCTGTTTTTCTGTCAACACCATGCTGTTTGAGAATTGTCACAATAAACAAATACAGTTAAGTTACAGGATGCAAAATTAATGTATAAAAATCTACTGTGTTCCTCTATACTAACAATGAAATTTCAGAAAAATAAATAAAAAAAAAATTCCTTTTCAATTGCAACACAGAGAATAAAATACCTAGGAATATAATTAACACAGTATGGAAAGACCAATACAATGAATACTATAACACATTTTTAAAAGAAATTAAAGGAGGCACAAAAAAATGGAAAGATATTCCATGATCATGGATTGGAAGAATCAACATGTTAATAGTTAAAATACCCACATTACACAAAGAAATATACAGATTTAATGCAATCTCCATCAAAATCCCAACAGCATTTTTTAAAGAAATAGAACAACACAAAATAAAATCATCAGGTTTGTATGGAATCACAAACGTTCTTGCATAGCTAAAGCAATCCTAAGAAAACAGAGACTGGAGGTATCACACTCCTTGAGTTCTGTTTTCTTTATATTCTGTTAAAATAGTATTGACAGAGGAATGATCAGACTTGATTGTGAATCAATTAATTGGGGCAACAGAGGGATATAGTTAGTTTGAATGTCAACTTATAAATTTAAACACTATATCACGTTTATTTATAAATCCATACACAATATGAACTGTAGACCTATATTTTTTAAAAATTGTATTTCTTCACCATAGAAATGTTCACATGCCTTCATTAATAATCGCAAATGACTATTGATGTGGTGTGTTCCCCAAGGATCCCAAGGGGAATAGAACAGATACAGAGACTTCTGATTCATCAATTTAAAATATTTTGGCAGAACTGGATTCAGTCCAGAGCTACAAATGAAGTGTTGTTCTAATTGACTATCTACCTCTTTCTTGTTGCATGTTACCTCTCATTCAGATACAAATACATAGGCTGTGCATTTGCCTGAGGTCTGCCCACACTACTTCCTTGTGTAGGCCTTCTTGGGAATTTGTTAGCAGTTTGACATTGCATACTAATAAGTGCAATACAGAACAAACTTTTAAAATATTCTCATTCAGGAGATTTATAAATGAATGAACATTTTATAATTTAAAATGCATAAATTAAAATTATATGTTTGTGTACATACAAAATTATAATTTAAGATGCACATGCAGTTATTCATATGTGGACAGAAATAGCAAAAACCCATTCATTTCCCTGAAAGATAGGTTTTTCCAAAGTAAGTAGAATATAGAGAAAGGAAAATTGACCAATATAATAGCTCGATCAGTCATGAGGTAAGTAAGATACTGGAAGCAATGACTGTAAAATATCTAATAGTTATTAGGTATCTTTCCTGGTGTAGCACTCTAAAAACAGGAGTTTGATATTTCTCTTAAGGCAAATATTAGACAGTTAATGAGAAAAGCCAAGTATTTTCATTCTAAAAGCTTAGAAATCAATAAGGAAATGTTTTCATGGATGATGGAAAACTATTTTCATTATAAAAACAAAAACTAAAGAAGGGATATTCCCCATTATTAACTATAAGTGGATTGTCATATTTATTTAAATCTTTAATATACTGGCATTCATGTTTCACTGAACTTACAGTGTAATGACTTGTCTCTATATTTGAGATATATAAAACCAATGCTAGAGAATGTACCTAATTAATACGTTTATTTTGAAAATAGCTTCTTATTAAACAACTAGTGATGAGACAGAGAACAAGAGAGAGAAAAACAGAGAGAGAGA
>NW_017731792.1:1298097-1300810 GCF_001890085.2 Hipposideros armiger
AAGAAGTGACTTTGGGTGGTGAACACACAATGCAATATATAGATGATGTAGTATATAATTGTACACTTGAAACCTATATAATTTTATTAATCAATGTGACCACAATAAATTTAATGAAAAAAATAAGCAAAAAAGGTTAAATGGACACACACCATGTGATCCAGTGTTTCTACAGCTGGGTAAATAGAAGTGTGTGTCTTATAAAGACTTGTATAAAGGTTCATGGCAGCTTTCCTTGGAATAGTCCTGTCTTAGTACATCTGGGCTGCTATAACAAAATACCATAAACTAGGGGTTTACAAACAACAGACATTTATTTCTCACACTGGAGGTGGGAAGTTCATCCGAGATCAAGACACTGGCAGACTTGGTGTTTAGTGAAAGCCCCACTTCCTGGTTCATAACTAGCATCTTCTGTCTGTGTCCTAACATGGTGAAAGTTGTCAGGGAGCCCTGTAGGGTCCCTTTTATAAGGACACTAATTCCATTCACAAGGTCTCTACCCTCATGACCTAAGCACCTCCCAAAGAACCCTCCTCCTACTAACATCGTATTTGGGGTTAGGTTGGAACATGTGAATTTGGAGGTGGCACATTCAGACCACAGCAAGCCCCAAACTGGGAAGTACCCCAGTAGCCTCACCAGTGAATAGACAACCAGTGGGCACCCACACCATGGAATACAAGAGTGTACACTGCTTTATTCCACTTATATATAATTCTGTTGATGCAAATGACCCTGTAGTGGCAGAGGGAAGGCCAGTGATGACCTGGGGCAGTGGGGAGGGGCAAGGGAGGGATGACACCTTTTTGAGCAATTGGAATTTTCACTATGTTGACTGTGGTGATGGCTTCACAGGCATGTACACATGATGAACTTTCAATGGGTACAGTTTACTGCATGTTGATGAGACCTCACTAAAGCTGTTTGAGAATGTAAATGCTCAGAAATAATAACCCTGCAAAATGCAATCAATTGTACACTTAAAATAAAGAACAGAAAAGAGGTTTTCAGGATATCCTTTTTACTGTTTTCTTATCATTCTTAGAATCCCAAATTTCATGCTGTGATCATAGTAATAAATCTGATTTGAGTGTGTAATTATATCCTTTTGAGACACACAACATAATAAATCTGATAATGCCGCCTTATTTTTATTCCAAATAATGTTTAACCAGTTATCCATTCTAATTTATTTTAGTTATGAATAAAGTAATTTATTTCTGGGTAACAAATTAAGCTGAAATATAAAATAATTTTCCACTGATAAGGACCCCTTCTTACGTATTTTCAACTCATAGAGTCATTGTGCTTGAAACAAAACCATATTGATAATTTACTTGTTCTGTGTTCCTTTTAGAATCCACAAATATGAAAAACTGGCAATCAACTTTATTGACTTATTAATGAAGAAAGTCATGGCTACGAAAAATAATTTGAAAGTTATAAATTTCTAATATATGTAACATTGTACTTTAAAACCATTTCTTTACCAGATTGAGAATTTCTATTGCAAGATGATATTTTATAACACATAAAAATCCATACTTTGTATGTTACTCTATTCTTTTACCTGAAGGTAATTTTTTATAGGTATATACCTGGTGAGATATATAAATACGCAGGTGAATGCTTCTTAAGTAGCTATATTTTCTTCAAGATACCTCCTGTCATCGAAGCATAAAGATCTGTTGGGAGACATTCTTCATCCCTTCCATATTGGTTAGAAAAAAACCCTCCAAGTTTAACTAATTTATAACCCAGGGTACCTACACTAAAGTATACAGTATCTATCTATCTATCTATCTATCTATCNTATTCTTTTCTTACTTAGGAACGCAGTCTCCACGGGTGGTGCCTTCCCAGGGTTTTTATCACTGGGTGGTACTATCAAAATTCAGAATGCATGGAAGAGTGAGAAGCAAAACTCACTACCAAAAAACAAACAACAAAACAAACAAAAACAAACAAAAAAATCCCTATATTTGTCTTACAATTAGCCAAATATGAACATATTTTTGTCTAAAAGAGTATGCAATTATTTTTAAATTATATTACTTTTATACTAATTATTATTTTTACTATGTTGTTTATGCCTTTATAAAGACCTAGGAGGGTCTTTTTCATTACTGTCCTACTTCTTTTACTTGTATTTCCTCCCTACTGGGTTCTATTTTTATCCCACTAATCTCTTTGTGACCAAGCTAGCAAAACTTCATATATTCTAAACCATCACTTTATTCCCAGTGGAGTAGTTGCAAAACAAGCATTTCTCCTTTGTGCTACATTTGTAGCTCTTTACAGCATGATTTTGGTGTGGCAGTATTGCACTGTGGTAGAATTCAAAAGTTTTCCACAAAGCCTCTATTGTCCCTATCAAATTTCAATGATGTCATTGCTGCATGAGAGTCAAGCACTCAAATTCAGGTTTGTTTCCCCTCCCCTTTCGCGAGGCCATTGCAAGTGTGAAACTTCTCTCTAGTACCTAACAGAAATAGGACCATTCCCAGTCTAGTGCTGTTATTCTGCTGTTAGCCCAAGAATCAATGGCTTTTTTTGGTCGTATCTATTTAAGCATTTAATTTTCTGGTTCCTTCATTTATTTATTATCCCAGCTGTGGCAATACTGCTGTGAGTAAAATAAAGTCTATGCTCTTAATATGCTGACATTTTTGGAGCCAAGAGAATAAATCAATCAATAAACATAAAAAAA
>NW_017731792.1:1303662-1310320 GCF_001890085.2 Hipposideros armiger
AATGTTCTTTTAGTCACTGCCCTCTTGAGGAATTAAGATAAATTTAATTAAATTTTGCAGCTTTTTAAAAATTAATATACACATAAGGAGATTTTTAAAATTTTTTTTGCCAGCTCTTTAAAAGATCCATAAGATGTAACCCTGAGGAATTAGATAGTTTCTGCGTTTATGAGATTATGGGGAAGCCTCAAAATTTAAGACATGGTTCCTATGATATTACTTTTCCAGGTAAAAATGAGAAACTATAACAAATTATGCAAAACAAATTTTAATTATTTTAGCTGAAAAGGTAAAAGTAATTGTACAATGTATCTAATACCTATTCATAACAGTAAAAAAGCATTATTTTAAAAAGTCCATTACTTATATCTATTGCTAATAATGAATTTTTAATTCCTTTTAATGCTAAAATAAAACTTTGTCTTACAGATTAGGTATCAAATAATGCCGATTCAGTCACTCAACAAGTGACCACTGCTCCGGGCCAGGCTTTGTTCTAACCTCTGAGGATACACTCATGCAGAACACAGGAAAACCATCTGCCCTCATGACACTTAAATTTAAGCAATACTGATATATTTTAATTTGCATTATTAATGCATTATATCTGATTTTAAAAATTTAACTGGGGATATTCCTTTCTTTTACTTCAACACACATTTGAGAAAAGATGTAATGGTAAAAATGATACATGATTTAAAAAAAACCCAAAACTTTGGCTTAAAGACAGATATGTGAAAAAGCACCACCAATTGATTGACTTAGATTTCACATTATTCTGATAACTCAAGCTAATCTTTAAAAACAGAGGTGCACCCTAATTCACTTCTATTATTGATTACTAGGCTTCTAGGTACATTGGCTTTTGAGGTGAAAATTCTCATCTGTAAATATCCTGGTATTAATTTTAATGCCTCCCTCAATGAATTAACTGTGAAATATTTGTATCAGGAATCCAAATTTGGGAATTAAGAGATATGAAGAATTAAAATACAAAAAAGTTTCCTTTTTTTTTTTTTTTGCTAAACTATTGTTGAAGGGCTATATACTATTTCTGTACCGTAATATCTGCGAAGCTACCAAATTACTTTATTCATAATAAAAAGAATGCCATTTAAACTATTAATTCAATAACTCAGTACCCATATCTCTGAACTCAAATAGAAAGTGAATTAAATATTGCTTCTGAAAAACTCCGCAGAGACACCATATTTTTATGCCTTCAGGCACAGGGTAGGCAAAACCACTTCCTTACATCCATTATTCCAGAGGGCAGGGCAGGTCTGTTTTTCAATCTTCCAGTTCCTGCTTACCCTGCTGACATTCCTCAAAGGGCCCCTGCTACGAAGCTGCTGAGCCCACATGGCAACCAAATTATGTTCTCTTTATCCTGGAGAAAACCAAAAAGTATCAAAGACATTTAAAGTTATCACAAATCACAGAGAGCTTCTTTTCTCATTTTTAAAATGTGCTCTTTAAAAGTCAGGAAACATGCCGGAAGTCAACGCTGTATTAAGTTCAATTCTGCCTATGTATTTTCATCTGAAATCTCACTAGAACTTTTATTGCACATCTAAAATATTCTTGGTGGGAACCTAGAGGATTGCTCTTTTTTCATTTAGATATCATGCCTTTAAATTCTATATAGAAAAATTTAATTTGCACAGCATCAACAGGAAGTCAGTCAAGTGTTACATAGATGTGTTTTTTTAATCCTGTATTTTTCCCCATTAAAGACTAAGTTTTCCTTCACATGTTATTTACATTTAACTAAAATATACCTCAATCTAGCAAACACCTCTCTAGTTCCTTATATGGAAATGGGTAATTTAATATTTCCCCCCCTGATTTAGGACCATCGTTACAAAATTGGATTATTGTACCCCATTTTAATCTATGAGATAAGAAATGATAAACCAGTCTATTTAAGGTAGCCATGTAAATAGTAGTTTGAGTTTCTTCACAATGCATATTCTGTTTTAGCTGTTGTTTGTTGATGGTAATGAGAGGTGTGGTATGTGAGATATTATATGGAATCTGGGTCTAAAAATATTAAATCAGGATTTGGGACTTATCCTGAATGAACATGGATCTTCTTTGTACTTCAAAGTTTAAGAAAGGGGAAGCCTCTTGACATATGGGGAAGAAGCAGAACTTGAGCTGAATCTCTAATTTTTGTTGTTTTTTTGTTTTTGTTTTTGTTTTGTTTAGCTGAGCCATCCTGCCACCTGTTGGCAACTCAGCGGCAGCTCTGCTTGGGCTGTTGCTCAGAGCTCAAACTCTTGAGTGAGCTCTTAACCAACTGAGCCACTCGGCCAGTCCTAATTTTTGTTGTTTTTGTTTCTTTTATTTTTAATGAGATCTGGAGCCAATTTTGAAAATGTTAACAATTAAGAAGTCATGGTGGTCATAAGAAATCATGGTAGTTATAATATTAATCTGAAAGCTTACCTCAAAGAGCTATTGAAATGCTATAGTTATAAATTTAAAATAAATATATTCATATAAATTAATGGTTTTATACAAATATAGATTAGTTATGCTGGTTATATGTAATACATTAGACTTCATTTATTCATGTTACATTTTATAAGTTAAATATTAATATAATTAATTTAATTAAATATTTTACATTAAAAAGGAAACCAATGCTCACTCAGCTAGATTTCTTTTCCAACATTAACTTATATAAATCATGTCTTCCCCTGTACTCCAATAGAACTTTTTTATTATACTTCATTTCACTAAATATTGTACTGCAGTTTTTTTATCTTTGTGTTTTATTGAATAACACATATTTTCAAGAACCAGATAACTCTTTGTTTGACCCCAATCTTTAGCACGTTCTAAGTATGTGTCATTGAATAAGCCAGTTAAACGTGGTGAGTTCATTTCCTTCAGGTATTAGATGGAGTGTGGTGATATCTACCAGGACTTTTTGTTGAAAAATTTTTGACATAGTCTCAGTAAAATGCCAACAGCATACATATATCTTGAAAAAGGAGGCATTATTACTAATATATCTGATGAATATTCCCATTACATCTGAATGTAAACTAAACATACACACATGATTATGGTATGCCGTTTAATTTCCACCCTAATACATGAATTGGTTTACAGTAAGTCTATTTGAACCCAAAGTTCTTAATCATAGACCCATTTATTGTCATTGTCAAATATTAACATGATGTTATAATCTGTTTGCTCTTCTTCAACATCACCTGTCATTTTTACCCTAAGATGTAGTTGTATAATAAAAATGATATTGATTCAGAGTAAAATAATAGAAACATAGCTTGAGAACTGAGTATGTGAGAGGTTCAATAATTGTAAATATATCATTTTATCTGTAGCTAGCATCTCTATGATATAGGTGCTATTATCATACACATTTTAGAAAAGAGGAACCTAACAGAGTTTGAGTAATTAGCACAGTCGTAACTGTGATTTTAAAGACTTGAGAGTTTTTTCATCCCTCCAAAGTAGAAGCAATGGAAGGAGCTCTTCTCAGAAAAATAAAAATGGATGATAATCCTAGGTTTATCAAGTCATGTAGGTTCTGACTCTCCCGCTATTGAATGTCTTTATTCTTGTAAATAGCAATGGGCACCATACTATGTATAAGTGATAGGGAAGTATGTCTAGATGGTAACACTTTGTAAAACATTTTACTCTTATCATTGCTTGATTATAACCTCTTTGAGGTAAAGATTCAACATCTTGTTTTATTATTTTATCTCTTGCAGAACAAAGTAATGCTGTATATGTTTTGGTTCCTATATAATTATTTTTCCATTTTAATTATTTTTATTTTTCAGTTACAGTTGTACTACAATATTATAATTTCAGGTGTACAACATAATGACTAGACATTTATATAACTTACAAACTAATCATCCCAGTAAGTCTAGTACCTGTCTGATACCATACATAGTTTTATATAATCCTTAAAAAATTGTTAGTATAATTCGTAAGACCCTGATAACAATGGTTGCCTTTGAAAAGAAGCTGATGATGGATTGGAGGATATGAATGAGTTTGTCTATTGGCCAAAATATAGATGCCCTCTCCAGTACATCTCCCCCAAAGTTTGTGTTTGAATTAAAAAATGCATATGTTTCATGCACATTGGTTTATATATGCATGTATGCTCATATCTTTATTAAGTAGTAATACATTATTTGTTTCTCTGGGGTTCTCAACATTTAATAGTGCAAGAAATTCTGTTATTAAAAATTTCAATCATACATTGACCTCAGGGATATAATTCATCAGGCAGAAGTTCTTTAGCAGCAAGTAAATTGGTTAAAAATAACATCCATCCTAACTATGGGCCAATATCATAGAGCTTATATTTTTAATTTGTTTTATGGAAGTTAGATAATTGTAACATTAATCTGTATGTAGCTATTTTCATTAGGTGCTGAATTTGAATATAGGTTAACTGTAAACCAGCTTTATCAATTAGCTGTTTGAAAATCTGACAACAATATCAAATTGAGAAAATAACCAGAAATTTCTGAGTGTCTTTTAATAAACAATGAGATGTCTTACAGCTGTGGTTTTATTAGGAGAATAAAACACAAATCATATGAATAAGTTATTTCAAACTGTAAAGTATCAATTGATAAATGACTAGGTTGTAAATAAGTAAATCAAATTTGGAAATTGAGAGTAACCATTATTTCTATTGGACAATAATTTTATCTTCTAAGGTACTTTGATTTACATTCTAAATCTTAAACAATATTTCAGGTAATATTTTTTCCCATAGTATTTGTTCATCTAGTCTTTGTAGTTAAAGAGACATGAGAACAGTGAGGTTATAATTCAATCATTAGCATAAAGTTTCCAAACATGTTTATTGTCTAAAAGTTTATAAACGTATGACCTAGTTAGATGACAATATATAAATATACAATGTTGTTAGACATTACTAGAATATCAACATATTATAAAAATAAGCAGATTTATATTTTAAAAAGTAGAATTTTAAAAATATTGTTTCAATTTATTTCAGTTTGCAGCATTTATAATACCTAAAAGGTCATATTTGTCATTTGTTTGAGACAAAACAGCCCAGAAAATTGGTTTTACCTATGGAATTCCTCACTTTTAGAAATTGCTTCAATTTTTCATTAATGGTTACCAGTGTTTAGAATTTGTAGAGTGCCCCTAGAGCATTTCCAACGTGGCAGGTTTATTCTTAGAGGCCCAGGAGCTCCAATGGATGTGAATGGGTACTAAAGTGTTTCTCTCCCATGGAAGTCTTCAAAATGAGATGTCAAAGACTAAATTTCATAGACTCTACAGTTTGGGTATATCTAGCCAATTGGAGATTGATGACTTGCTCATGTGGTTGTTTTCTAATCCCAGTAGCTACAAAATACATCCTGACGCCAAGAAATAGCTTACCAGTAACACAATCTCATAATCTAACTATACCTACCATGCTGCAAAGCTATTTGTTGACAAGGGAATCACAGTTTTTACCACTTTCATCATAAGGTTAAGTAAGATGGGGACTGTTTAAAACTCTTCAGGAGGCTCTTTGTAGTACTGCATGAAATATCAGATTTTGAATCAAAGTATCACTATCACTTAATCAGGAAATAATCTGGAGCAAATGAATAGAGTTATATTAATATTTCATTATTCCAAAATACTCCACATAAATATCTATAACACACCCCATATTATTTATTTGCTAATATGTTTATGAGTCATGTATCAAATAGATATAGATTGGCGTAAAGTATATAGGGTAGATATAAATTTTCTTTGAAAATTTTACTTGTAACCTCTGCTTTCAGAATGTTTCTAAGTCACCATCCAGACTGAGTTTTTTTAAGATAAAGTGAGTCTCTTTTCCTTATAACTACAATAGAAGAAACTAATGAAAACATCAGGCAATTGCTTTCTTACCATATATGACAAACATTTATAATTTCTTCCCTTCTGCTTATTTATTAAAACTAGTTAAAATATGCTTGTTCTAGGTAAATGGTAGAATTATGTGATGATGTCAACTTCTATAATAAATATAAAAGTGAAAATTTATTTTAAGCTTTCTTAAACATCACCACTTATTTTGATTAGATTTCACTAGATTGAATAGATTGGGGGTACTCTAATAATTCTTTCTGACACACAGCCATGTATACAGTGTTATTACTTCAATTTGTTGGAGCAAAATCAATTCTTTTCTTACCCATCTTACCTTTAAATTGTTACACTCAGAGTACTTTATTTATCACTAGCTTATTTTCTATTCAGGTACTCTCATGGGAAGATATGCAAGGATGTATGTATATTTGAGTAGAGGATTCTGGGGTAGCTTTCTGTCATGATAGACTTAACAGTTTAATCTTTCTGAGGATGAAAATATGTAGTTAAAATTAGGAACTGAAAATAACTTATAAGTCTGGGTCTCACTTATTAATATAAAGTAATATTGATTCATTTTAATAAGAATAATTTTTCCTAAGCAGAAGCATATTCAGTTTCTAAAACTAAACATATAGAAAGTGATTTATTATTTCCTTCCTTGTACTCCCTCTGGGCTTGTTTTGCTGTTCTTTCTCCAGTTCCTTGGGGTGGGGATGAAGGAGAGGGGAAGGGATGAGACAATACAAATTGGTAATTGCAATATGGC
>NW_017731792.1:1314087-1321080 GCF_001890085.2 Hipposideros armiger
TCTCTCTCTCTCTCTCTCTCTCTCTCTCTCTCTCTCTCTCTCTCCCTCTCTCTCTCGCTCTCTCTTGATTTTTCTCAAATTGCTTACTCTGGGAGAAGCCAGCTGACATGTTGTAAAGCAACACAGTGGAGAAGCACAGATGATAAGAGAATGAGACCAATGATATACATTTAGAAGAATCTTTGCCACCATCACAGCAGTCAAAGCTTCAGATTAGACTGCAACTGTAGTCAACGCTTGACTGCAACCTCTTGAGAAAACTTGATATAAATTTACACAGCTAAGAATTCCTGACCCAAAAAAGCATGATATGGTAAAAAGTTGTCATTAGCCACTATGTTTTAGGGTAATTTATTACACAGCAATAGACAATTAATACATTTATCCTTTATGTAGAATTTTCCTGTATTTTGCAGTAGCATCTCAGCATTTTAACCCATTTCATTCATTTCTACTTATGTAAGTCTTAAAGTTGAATAGCGCATTATAGTTTCTTTCAGCAATTTTATATATGACATTTCATATATAAAAACTATCTATTAGGAACAAAAACGATTAGGCTTGCTCTCTTTGTTGTCCTTACCCTACCTTCTCTTAATTCCCACTTCACTCTCTATGGTCACCTATATCTTCTCCTATTTGCAAGACCACTAATTTTGTGGGCCAGTAGGTATTTTCCTGATGTGTTTACCCCTTATGTGCAAAAACTGCTATGTGTATGAACGTATCATGAATAAGCCATTTTTTTTCTACTTCTAAATAGCCCTAGATATATTACTGAATGTACAAAGATTTTATTTGTTAGGCTTTATGGGAGCTGCCCATCTCTGAAAATCCTTCGCTGGATTTGTACTGACCCACATGGCATGATGGATTTTAAGAGAATTCATTAAGGAGAGCTTTGAATATGATAGCGTATGTAAGTGATTAAGTCTAATTAGGCAACAATTCAAACATAACTGCTACATTTTTTACATCATTTACGTTATTATAGTTGAGGAACTATCATTCAGAATTTACTTATATCCTGCATACAGCCTGCCTAAACAATTTCATAACTTTCCTTTTGACTCAAGGTTCAACTAGAGGTTCAGTGACAATTTTTTTTAATTAAAATTTATTGGGGTGACAATGGTTAGTAAAATTACATAGGTTTCAAGTGTACAATTCTGTACTACATCATCTANATTCAATATTATTCAGCTTCAGCTTCAGGTGTACAGCGCAGTGGTCAGGCATCTACACAGTCCATGAAGTGGTCTCCCTAATAAGTGTCCATCTGACACCCTACAGAATCTTTACAACATTAGTGATTATATTCCCCCAACTGTCTTTCATATACCCATGGCAACATTGTGTGTACTAATTTGCACTTTCTAATCCCTTTACCTTCTTCCCCATCCTCACCTCCCTCCCATCTAGCAACCCTCAGTTTTTCCTCTATAGAGATAGAGAGGAGTTTTTTTTTCTTATTATCAGAGACCTTAGTCATATTGCTTATGATATATGTAGTCAGTTAAAGCAGTAGTTCTGAATCCTGTCTGCATATTAGAATTAATTTAGGGATTCCTATGCCCTAGAATTGAACCAAAACTTCTGACTTAATAGGCCTGGGCTGTGGCTATTTTAAAGCTCCACACATAATTCTAATGTGCAGCGGTGGGAAAGAACTATCCTTCACATAAGGCTGCCGCAGTTAGAGTAGATCCTAAGACTGCTGTGGAGCTGCAAGTAAAACTCTGAGCGGTTTATTTTAAAAATTATGCTTTTTCTGCAAAGTAATCATGTGGATAGCAGCCTGAGGACTTTTTTGTTTGTTTGTTTGTTTGTTTGTTTGTTTGTTTGTTTGATACATCTAGTTTAGCTGAATAGGGAAATAGGAATGAAAGAGCTATGTGAGATATTTTTATGTGGAATTTCTATCTAAGAACTTGAAACCAATATAGGTGATTTTAGATGTTAATACCTTCAGACATTTTTCAAAAATATGCCTAAAACAAAACTGTTAGGCTCTAATAGATCACTGTTTTATACAGGCGCGTCTTTCTCAAATTGTCACTCCCAGACCTCCTGCAACAATATCACACAGAGAATCTGCTGAAATCTCAAATTTCTGGGTCTCAACTCTGACCTTATAGATCATGAGCTCTTGTGGAAGGCAGCTGGGCTTTCCAGGTGATTACTTGACACACTTAGCTTAAGAACCATTGACGTCAGCTCAAGCTCTGATGGCCGCTGAAGGGCCCTTCTTGCTCCTTATATAATAACTTCTCTGGGTAATGCTGGCCTGTAGAATCTAATTTTATGTAGCTTTTCTTACCAATTCAACAAACTATTAGATCTCAACCATCTGCAAGGCAGTGGACTCATTGGGCAGATACGCAGATTGTGAAAATTCTCAAATGTTGTGAATTCTATGGTGGTGTTACTGCAAAGGGGAAAAAAAAGATGGAAAAAGATAATTTACCTCCAAGCCCAGTCTTATGATATGTTATGTAGCTGCCTAGTTTTAAGAGGATAGAGTGTTGCTAGGGAAAATTATATGCATCTAGGCACTACTGAATTTGTGTGATTTCATATGAAATGTGTCAGTGTGTGGAGTAGCATGAACATGTGAGCGCTGCTAGCTGTTCTGTGAGAAAGAGCGAAGATATTCATGGATTATCTCTTATATCCTATGTGTCCTGTCACTGGGTGTGCCTCTGATGTTTTATTGAGGGGTTATTGGATTTGAATAAATATATAGGTAGCAGTTTCAGACCTCTTCCAGTATGTCAGGGGATGTCACATGTGCTTTATGTGCATTATCATATGTCATTCTACAAATGAAGGCACAATTCTTTATTCCATTCTCCGCATAAGGCAAGAGAGATTTTCAGATTAATAACTTGTCCAAAGCCACAGTACTTAGTGGTAGACCTGAAACAAGCCCATATGTTTGATTCGGGGTGTGAACCCCTATTGTTTAGGTAAACTATATAATCTTCAGTATAGAATAACTCATGAACTTGTATGAATGTCCTAGGGCTGCTGTAACAAACTAGGTAGCTTTAAACTACAGACATCTATTCTCTCATCAATCTGAAGGCTAAAAGTTTGAAATCAAGGTGTTGATGAGGCTGTGTTCTCGCTGAAGCCTCTAGGAGAAAATACTTCTTTGCTTCTTCCAGACTTTGGTAATTTGCTGGAAATCTTTGTCATTCCTTGTTCTGCAGCTGCATAACTCCAGTCTCTGCCTTCTTCGTCACATGGCATTTTCCCTTTGTTTCTATCTGTGTCAAATTTTTTCCTGTTATTATAAAAAACATTAGTCATTGGATTAGGGCCCACCCTAATCCAATATGACCACATTTTTAAATTGGTGACATCTACAAAGAACCTGTTTCCAAATAAAATCACTTTCATACTTTCTGGGTTAAATGATTTTTTTTTTAATGGCAGATAAAAGGCAGAAGGGGCACTATTCAACCCACTACAACATTTGTCAATGCCCTATGAAAACTCTGAAGCCATCTAACACCACATTTTGGAGTTATCATTATGAATGGCCTTACATTTCTCATAGTCACCCTTAGCTCCAATTTCACAATTCCTCTGAAACCTTAGCCTTTTTCTCATGCCATGCTTTTCTGTGATTTATGTTCATTTTGAGGGGAAAGGATTGGGGAGTATTCAATATATATTAGAATATGTCTAAATTATTTTGTGTCATATAGATCTACCAAGACAGTGTGGTCCTACATGGCAGACTTTCACCAGCAGTTCTGATTAATAGTATAGACAATACCTTAATGTTGATTGCTCCATAGCTATTTCCAAAGTTTATGTTCAAGTGTTTTTCACTAAGCTGTGCTGCCTCTGTGATGCACTGCTGGTGATAAAAAATATGGGGAAAAATTTTGTTGAGTAACAGGTTTGGAGAGAAGGATGGCCTAGTTTACTTTATAAAGGACGAGGAGGTCTAGTTTATAATCTCGGATGGAGACTAGAGAGATGGTGAGGCGAAGTGAGGAGGGGAGAAGAAAATAAAAACGATTTTACGTTGGTCTAGAATATGGAATGTGAATCTAATGAAGAAACTAGAGTTTTAATATCCTAAGATGGAAAGAAATGGAAAGGTTACATCTTATCTGTAGGACCAGGAGACAGAGGGAGGGGAAGGAAATTTAAGGAAGATGGAATTAAGTCATTTCTCCAAAAATGTTATTTATCCAAGAAAAAAGTAATCTAGGTTCTTTAGAGAAAACAGGTGTCTGTGCATAGTTATCAACAATGGAGGACTGTAGATGAACTGCAGTGGTGCCAGGTAGACAGATATATTGGAAAATGCTAGAATAACAAACATCTATAAGTTGGGAATAATAAGTTTTGGGGAACATAGATGAAGATGACCATTTGCAATGTGCAGAATACTCTTGAGCTAGAGGACAAGTGTATGGGTCTAGCCAGTAATACAGCTATTAGGATGCAAACCATAGAAAAAACTAGCTTAGTTTTGTACCTTAACTCTTCCCTAGTCTAGTATGTATGGTCAGGAATGAATAGGAAGAGAGAATTAATTACATCAAAATATCTGGTATATTATTATCAATAACTATTAAGCTTATCCTGTTAGCTATGGGACATACACTATTTAGAGTTCACACATCCTTAGAAATAAGGGATTTAAAGTTAAATTCTAACCCCTCTTGCCAAACTGTGTTTAGATAATTGTCAAAAATGAGTGTGTCTATTAGATAACATTAGATAAGATGAGGGTGAAATATAGAACAGCAAAATGTGAAATGCTTGGAATTGAGATACATCTATTGCAATAATTTGCACATCTAATAACCATTTGCCAAATGTTTGAAAGTAATCCAAAGTTAAACAATTACCAACAGAGCACCAAACATGAGGGCCACTAGTGATAGTGTTTTGAAAGATGACAGTTTAAATCCTGCAGAGATGGAATTCCAGTGCACAGCTCTGTACCATGCAAGCACTGAGAAGTGCTGCAGAAAACACACTGTGCATTTTCATTGCCATATTGCCATCAAAATTGGCTGACCCATATTTTCCCAGCTCAGTAATATCAAGGAATTAGTGGTGGGTAGCTGCAGGTGTTACTTGATGCTACATCATATCTCACAATTTACTTTTGATAGAAAGAATGTCTGAACTCTAAAGGTATCACAATTACTGAAATCAGTGTTTATTTTTCTCTTTCCACAAACAGAAAGCAAAATGACACTGTGTTCATTTCTTGTCAAACAAGAAATATCCCTAAGAGACCTTTACCTTGTTCAGTGCAAACTCTAATAAAATTTGAAAGCAAAGAAAGATTTTCTCTCCGTAAATGTTTGGCAGTGAGTATATACGGCTGCAGATGCCAAGTTGTTAATTTCATACCACCAATCTACTGCCTTTCCATTTTGGCATTTCTTTCTCTATTTAGAGATTGAAGTGATGTAACATAATTTTTTGGTCTTACAAGAAAAGAGAAAAAAATTGGTTAGTACATCTGGGATTTTAATTCATATTCTTTTTTCTAGAATTGAGAAAAAAGGGAAAAATAACTTTTAAATAAAAATTCTGGATATAAAAAAATTGAAATTCATGAGAGGTTTTTATCTTAGAATGAATTTATTCTCAGCATATTACTATAGCATTACAATTTAGAAAAGATGTGCTTTCTTCAGTGTTGCATTTGTCCTTTGTCTGATAACAACATACAGCTTTTGTAAAGAATTATATTCAAACATGATAATGTCCAGAAGAACTGACCTCTTGTTTGTTTCACTGACCCTCTCTTAGGAAAGAAAAACATCTTTTCCAGATCACTCCAGTAGACTGCTCACAAATCATTCTCCAAAAATGGATCGTAACCACTCCTGAACCAATTGCCAGAAAGGGGTTGGCGTTACGATCATTTGCTTAAATTAACCTACTGGGGCAGTCCTGGGCATTAGGAAGTTGAATACAATGCTGTCTATAATAACATTTTTTGGAATTATGTTCCAATTCAGCAGTTCTCAACCTGTGGGTCGCGACTCCTTTGGGGGTCAAACGACCCTTTCATGGTGTCACCTAAGACCATCGGAAAACAAAAAGATATTTACATTACAATTCATAGCAGTAGCAAAATTACAGTTATAGAGTAGCAACAAAAATAATTTTATGGTTTTGGGTCACCACAACATGAGGAACTGTATTAAGGGGTCGCAGAATTAGGAAGGTTGAGAACTACTGTTCTAATTAAATGGGAGAACTAAAATATTCAAAACTATGCCTGAAACATCATCAAGGCTCAAGGCATGGTTGTTATTCTTAAACGTGCTCTGTGATTCTCAAAACTCATATCCAATTGGCTGCCAAATTCTACGTTTTATTGACTCACATTATTTTCTTATTTATCAGAATCTTTATAAACATCTTCATCTTATCCAATGTGTCCTACTCTAGCTTTTTATTCACTGTCTTCCTACAAGCTTTGTTTCATTAACTAGATGTGTTATGGTTCTGCCAAAATTCCTTTTTCCTTGTGTCTCTGAAGTATGTGGCGACACTCCCCCTCATTAGTTTCTTCAGCATAGCTCCAAATTTTCTTCTCTCTTTATCCCAGGTGCCCAAACCAATGCATTATGGGATTGACTCTACTTAGTTTTCTGTTAATTTTTCAAATGTAGCATGTATGTTTCTGACATGTACTATCACATTAATGTGTTTATTTCCTTCCTCTAAGTTTTGGTGTAAGTGGTAAGATTGCCTACAGCACAATTTAGGTATATTTACTAATGTCTGTCACAGAAGGCATCCTCTATGGTAGCCCCCTGTGATAACTTTGACTCCTGGTATTATATTTACACAATGTTTTATTTTCTCTTCTTGGATGTAGACTGAACACATTGAATTGATTCTAATGCACGCAATATTACTGAAGTGATGGGATGTCCCTACTGAGATTAGTTTAGAAAAGGACCCTCTGTCTTGGGCTTGTATTCTCATTCTCTC
>NW_017731792.1:1322081-1340849 GCF_001890085.2 Hipposideros armiger
GTCATTCAAATGTCTTCCTTTTTTTTTAATTAAAATTTATTGGGGTGACAATGGTTAGTAAAATTACATAGGTTTCAAGTGTACAATTCTGTACTACATCATCTATATGTCACACTGTGTAATTCTAACCCTAATTCTGACATAGCCCATCAAAATAATGAAGCTTCACGAATACACCTTTAAATCTCTATTTTCTTCTCCTACAGTATTGGTATCTCCAATGCTTTGGTTCCCTCTGTGTATAAACTACAATTGTTTTCTAGTCTAGCTCTGATTTTCTGATTAAAGAAAATAAATGGCTCATTTGTATATCTTATATAACAACATTCAATGAATACAATAATTTTATAAAAATAAATCTTAAAAATCAGGACCCTCTTTCAATGCCAGCTATTCATCACTTATAGAAAAATGATATCATAATTAATGAGAGAAATATTAGCTTAATTTTGATAATCTATAAAAGAGTAAAACAGGATAACAATTTTATGAAATAAATGATTTAAACATGTCTTCATGAACATTAATGATAAAAATATGGAAATTAGAAAATAAAAAAGTAAGTGAAATAATTTACATATTTGTATTATAATATGTCAGTATGTATATAATTGCTATAATTGATAAAAGTTTATTTCTGCCCTTTTCAAAAATGGTTGACTACAATTAAAAAGGGGGAAAAGTTATTTACACCTCCTCACATAAAATAAATTAGATTTTTCCCCCTAAATCCCCTCTCCTATATGACAAGTATTTTAAGCATGAAAATTTCTATTGTTGTACATTATATGTTATATTTTACTTTTGCCAATACATGCTATAAACTTTCAAGTTAAATTAAATCTTATGATGTCATCCGTTCAAGACAAAAACAAGAACAGAGTCAAACATTTTCTAGAAACAGTTATGGATGCTGATCCCAATACTTGCATTTTCATTGAATTTGTCTGTAATTATCTGTACTCATTGTTTGAATCTCATTTTCTCACAAAAGTGAATGCCTTGTATAAAGACATATTACTAGAACATGATTTTATACATTTTCTATCTCTGAAGATCCTTAAAAGTTGTTACATATTTAGTTCTTTGGCAAATTGACTCCCTAAGCTAGTTGACATTCATATAACTTAATGTCATTACAACCAGTCCGGACTTATCAGGGTTACTTCTAAAGTTACCTAAAACTGTGCTTAACTAGAAGCTCATAATGTCCCAAAGAGCCACACCAAAATCTTATTTCCTGAAAGGAGTAACTACAACGAATGTGTAAGTCTGCATTTGCTTCACTTTCACAAACCTGTTACTCTAGAAAATCAGAAGATAAAAGTTATAGAAAAGGATGAATTTCAGATCCTTCAAGAAAAAGTGAAATTAAAATTACATTAATTCCATTTATTATTTTCTAGATTAAGGAGAGGGATGAATATAATTCTCAGTCAATATTATTAAATTAATAAATAGATTAATCAAATTTGATTAAAATGTTAGATATATAGAATATAGTGTTATATTCTATATAAAGATTTCATGAATTAGAGGATTCTGTACTTGGGTTTAATAAATCAATTCTGTATGGAAAAGACTAGGGAGAATTGCCATTATAATCATTAATGTGACAAAAATATCCAGGCAATTTATTTACCCATAAGGTTAATGTGAAGTCGTAATATTCTGAATCTGCAAATAATCAACATATTAGGCAAGATATCAATATATCAACAAAATAATCAATATATTAGTCAACATTGATAAAATATGCTTTAAATTTTCAGTGGTAAAAGTTAAGAAAAATGGTAAATATATAAGTAAATGTGTATTGTCCAAAAATAGTAAAACGATTAATTATTTCTGCCTTGCTCTGATCAGATCGTAGCAGGAGTCACATGTTATGTCTGAGGTGCCAGAGTTTATAAAACATACTGACTATTGGGGATATGTGCTGAAGAGTACGACTAGTGTAGAAAAAGGCTAGAAAATCACATTAGTTGCAACTTAATAAAATAAGGCCTTTACGTAAAAAAGAGAAATATGAATAATATTGCAGATTTATATTACTATATCCAATAGATATTTGCTGGTCTTGTGAACTTGAACAAATCACTTAATGTTTCTGAGGTTTCAAATGACTTTATCTTTCTTTGTAAAATTATGTCTGCATCACAAGAACACAAGGGGCATAATTGTCATCCAATAAAACGTTTCAAACTCTATATTGCACTGACATATCAAAGTACTTGATTGAGAACTAGAAAAGATAGAGGAGGGGGATGCACTGCAAAAGAGTACTATAGAACTGGACAAATCATTTTTCACTTAAATATGTGTACAAAATGATGAATTTTAACTAAAAGTTTTAGGGGAAAAATCTTAAAGTGGTTGAAAAATGTTTTCAGAAAGAAAACGAAGATATTGGAAGAAATTCAAACCCTGTTTCTAAGAACAAGTATACAGAGGAAATGGAGAGGAGAAAAAAGATAAAAAGCGTGGTTGAGAAGGACAACTATAAAAGGATTATGCTCATTGTAACAGAAATGCACTATTACTAGTTAGATCTGGGATTTACAAATATTAATTTGGAGAAAAGTAAGATATATAAATGAGCTTTTAAGGTATCTTTACAAACAGAAGCACCTTCACATTTCTTCCCATGTGAGAAAAAAGAGAAGACGAGGGAGAACCATAAAGAGAAAATGTGGTGCTATGAATTCAGTTGAGACATAGCTACAAGAAGATAATAAAAAGAGGGCTTTACCCTTAGGAACAATGATACTCTCCTAACCTGTGGTCATGCTGATTTAACTACCATATTAATATCACATAATACATAAAACTACATGTGTAGATCTCTTTTAAAAATAAGAGGGACATCCTAAGGGAAGAATTATCCCATTATGGTCCTATCATTTCTTTTCTTATTTAGTGTATGTGAAATTATCCAGTAGTTATTGTTTTCAAGTAAGCTGTTTTGTTTTGAAATTAAAATATGTGGAATCATATCATGCCATGCACCACATAAGATGTTATTCATTACAAATCATATATTTAAACACATTTGTCTACATATACATAATTATTTTATCAAAAATGCTAAAAACTCTAAACTAGATATAACAAAATTATTATTACTTAGCAACAGAGATATGTATAGCTTATAAAAAATAATAATGTGAAGCGTACATACACATCTGGTAGTTAGGGTTAACTGTTGCCTTCAGGGTCCATGCTGATGATATTCAGAGAAGGGCTCCCATCTGAAATGCAATCCTAAAGAACTTCACAGAATAAGCTATAAAGATAAACTGGAGCTTAGAAAAATGATTCCTATTTGTTGGGCATCCCCATTACCAGCTTCCCAAACCCAGATCTGAAAACAAGGGCACTGAAGGAAGGGACACAAAATGGATTTAAAATGATTTCATGATAGCTATATAAATAAGAAAAGCAAGTATATTCTAAGAGTGGAAGAATTATTTATAAAGTAGAACTTTAAAATGTATTTAAATCAAATCAAATAATCAATATTTTATGAGGAATCACTAGATTTAAGATTTAGGGATTTTAGATTATAACTATGATTCAGCTTTTAATAAGTGAGAGACCTACTGCAAATCCTTTAAGATGCCAAAATTTTTTATTATTCTCTGTGAATTGCAGTATTTGTGTTAGCTTATATCTATGATTTTTTTTTATTTTTTTACTTTAATAGTGTATTAGTGTACAAAATGATTTTATGACTCCTTTATTAACTAACAAATATCAAATGCTTATTTGACAGATGCTAATGTCATAGGGATGCAGACAGGAACTCGTCTGCTAAACCCACAGTTCAGAGACAATGAGTGGGTGGCAATCACTGTATAGAAAATGCACACTTCAGACCTGCAGGTTAGCTCTGATATCCCTCCTGGGGTAAAGTCCTCAGACGGTCATGTCAGCACTTTTCTTCAGGTTGAAGAATGAGAAGGGTACATTCAGCACTCAGAAAAAAAACACTTTAAGAGAAGATGTCATTTAAACCCATTAGGACAAATCTCAGGATCTGTCACAGCTGGTTCTTATCATTGGATTTCTTGTGATGTTGATTATTACAAGATGGAGGCACCTCCATCTTGTAGGGGTTGTGACGCATCACAAAGGTCCGAAAGCACCACTTTCAGACACTGCAGCATTTGTGAAAGTATGCACAGCATTGACAGATGAGCATTTAATTAAACTGGTATTAGGCTTAGAGCTAGGAATCAGAATTCTGGGGTTAAAATCATGGTTTCGTTAGGGATAAAAGTGAAGAAAAAGAAGGGGTGGGTGGTCAAGAGTCAAGGTATAGTGATCAGTAAGCATCATGACATAAACCGAAAGGAAAATTATATGGTCAGATATTAATTGCACAAGATTTGTTTTGTTTTGTTTTAATGCATTTCCAGGGAAAACAAGGTGTGCTGTAAATAAAACCTGTGGTTCCTACAGGATTGAAAATTAAGGAAGTTAAGAGCTAGGGCAAAATGTTCTATAATTGCCACTTATACCGTATTTTTTTTTATGTATTTTGAAGCTATGTGAAACCTATTTGGGCCTGTATTTTGAAGATATTTTCTATCAGTTTTACAGTGATGAAGTCTTTTGATTAAGTCTTAAGCAAATTATGTTCTTTGTTATTCTATAGGGGCACCTGCCCTATACAGCTTCCTGAATTAGAGGTAAGATGATTTATCCCTTTTCCACTAAAAGTGTTAATGTCAGAAGACCTTTCTGCCCAATTCTTCATATAAAAAAGTCCCCAAATCATTCTGTATGAATCTCAATTACCCCATATTAAAAAGAGAAGAGAGAATGTCCAGGTGGTAATGTTTCAATTTATGAAGCCATTTAATTGCCCAAAAAGATACCAGACAAACAGGGGAGTTATTTCCATCCCTGCCCCCCCAAAAAAGTAATTAATTAATTTTGATGTACAAGGTCAGAAAATTAAGTCCATGAACTCATTCTAAAAAAAGTGCTACATACCTCATTGCTGAAGATCACTATGGTCACCTTTGAAGTACTCCCCTTGGGAAGCTATGCACCAAGACCAGTGCCTAGTCCACCCTTAATAGTAATTTAGGAACTCTTTCTGGAATGGCCATCAGAGCTGTTGTAATATTACCCTTGATGTCCTGAATGTCATTCAAATGTCTTCCTTTTTTTTTTAATTAAAGATTTTATTGGGGAATTGAGAGAGGGAACAGCGTTGTGGAATCAGGAAAGGGGAACAGACAAGTTGCTTTCCTTTTGTTCTTCAGTCTAGCTGTGGAGGACATCGCTTCACTGGTCCATGTTGGTATTGTGATCATTGTGCTCTTCCTGGCTGAGGCAGAACTGTCACCAGCCATTGAATGGCTGCCCATGGCAGCTCATGGCAGCTCACACCAGCTGCCGACCAGTCATGGTAGCTTATGGCAGCACACTGCAGCCCCACTGCAGCCTACGCCATTGCTGGCAACTCACGGAAGCCCAGGTCCAGGCTGAGCTGTTGTTCACCATCTTAGCTGTAGAGGGCACAGTATCACTGGCCCATGTGGGATCTGAACTGGCAGCTGTGCTGCTCAGAGCTTGCACTCCCAAGCCAACCCTTAACCAACTGAGCCACTCGGCCAACCCCCCAAATATCTTCCTTTTAATATTGCCTTTATCTTCAGGTAAAGAAAGAAGTCATTGGGGGTCAGATCAGGTGAGTAGGGAGGGTGTTCCAATCCAGTTATTTACTGGCTAAAAACTCCCTCACAGACAGTGTTCTGTGAGCTGGTGCATTGTCATGATGCAAGAGACATGAATTGTTGGCACAAATTCAGGTTGTCTTTTTCACGCAGCCTTTTCAGCACTTCCAAATAGTAAATTGGTTAACTGTTTGTTCGGTTGGTACAAATCCATAATGAATAATCCCTCTGATATCAAGAAAGGTTAGCAACATCGTTGCAACAAGTTCTCAAACTTAATTGTGAGATCACGTATCTACAACCAGGATGTCTAGGATTCACATCTTCTGTTTTCAGGATCCACATTGGAATTCAGATATTGAGAATATGTAAGAGAATATAACCCATGCTAAGCTATGTAGCAAACAAAGGGGAAAAGACCAAATAGCCTTGGTTAAGCTTTCTTAATGCATGGACGTTTCTCCATTACGCATATTTCTCAGAAGGGGAGATTTAGTCTTACAACAAAGTTTTAAATTCTTGTTTATGTCTCTTACTATAATAGTCACAATGCAAGCCTAAGAGTTTGCAATATATATATTTTTTTCAGATAGTAACATTTGTGATATTTTATTTGAATTTGTCTCAGAGTAGTTTAAGAATTCTGTAGACTAGAAATAGTTGAGTCTATCATGCTTCAGCACATCTGAAAAAATATTTTGGTAGAAGATAAAGATGACACAGGGGCTTAGAAGAGGATACTGTGGTATCATACAAATCCACAATCTCTTTTCTTAAACATCTGCTGCCAAAACTCAGATTTCACAAAAAGTTGTAAAGGAAATAAGCATATCCAATATCAATATATTATCTGATGTCCCTGGTGAGTTCTAGGCGAATATTCCATCATCAAACACATTAATATTTTTCCAGTGAATGTGTCTACTTAGTTCAGGTTTTGCTCCCAAATACATAAACCAGTCTTCTAATCTTAGTGAAAAATAAAATGAAAACTGCTTTTGATTTTTTAGAATCTTTTAGATTTCAGGAGTGCAAATAAGGTATTGTCATAACGACATCTTATGATTTTTATTTATCTGTGTCTACACTAAGTTATCTAAAACTCATAAAACTAAAAAAAAATAAAAAAAACTTATTCTGAATACTTTATCACAGTGTTTTTCCCCATATATTTTATAGGAGTTACAGTAGAAAACTCAGGCATCATTTTCTCCAGAAAGCTTTTCCTGTAACCTTAATGTGTACCCTGGGCTAATTTCACCTCCTCCGTGTTCCCATATCCTCTTTCTGAGGCACTTTCCATTTTCTATCATAGCAATTTCTTTCTTTCTTTTTACTTTTTATCTTTTTTTTTTTTTTTGCAATAGCAATTTCTTTATGTTTGTGTCTCTCCAGGCTGTGCCGTCCTGAAGGGTCACAGCCCATGGAGGGGATGGGCCATCACAATCATTTGATAGAAGTTTCTTTATGAGAACTATTCAGCAAGAACAGAGCCATTAGAAACAGTTCACTTCATACAAATATTATGCTTTTTCTTTCATACCTTGTGACCTCACTAGAAACCAAAAATAATTCTCTTTGTCATTTGTGAATGCTGACCTACATTGATTATTTTTCTAGATCTGCTCATATAATAGAGACTTGGTAAAGAGTAAAACACATCACCACTTGGATTAATAGCAATGTGTGTATGCTATTTAAACCCTTGTTATAGGGTTTAGCTCAGTGGGAGGGTAGGCCAGTTCACAAAATGACCAATATATCAGTTTTAGAAGAAAATGTGTTACTTTAAAATATTAATTTTATTACCATTATTTATGTTAAATATGTATAATACTCAGAAATATCTACTTTGTACTCTAATAAAAATTCAGAAACTCATAAGGGAATATGTACTTTACAACCTCGAATACTGTTAAATTATCTCTAAAGGCACTTTCTATAATCCCATTTTTATGCTATTTTCAATTATCCCCAGGATTATTTTGTCAATTTTTCAAACAGCATATCAGCCTTAATTTGTCATTTATGATAACTAGTAGTCCAATTTACTATATTATGCCTCTTGTGATTGTCTAATTTGTCTTGTTTATTTATTGGTATTGTCAGCTTTTTATCCTACCTGATTTTTGATCCTTTTATAAGATCATATTTATAAATAATATATAAGTTAATTTGTTAATCACAGTTTATTATATAAAGCTCTAGATTCCTTCACTTCTTATTTTCTGGATTGATCATCTTACCCTTTTATGCTAGAACTTTCTTCAGTCAGCTACCAAGGCAATATATTCTAATTGCTCCTTGTTAGAAATCATTATTTTAGCATTTCATCTGACAAAGGGTTGTTTCAGTCACTTCTGCTTTTTTCAGATGTTTTTCACTGTATTTATTTATTTTGACTTTCAATATTGTTTTGTATTAATTTCAGGTGTATAGCATAGTGGCTAGACATTTATATAATTTAAGAAGTGACCCCCTTGACTAGTCTAGTACCCACCTAGCACTATACATAGTTATTACCATATTATCGGCTATATTCTCTATGCTTTACTTTGCATCCCCATGACTATTTTGTAACTACCAATTTACTTCTTAATTGTACTTCTTAATCCCTTAATTGTACTTCTTAATCCCTTCATCTGTTTCACCCTGTCCCCCAACCCTCTCACATCTATCACTCCAGTAAATCTAGTACCCAACCTATACCATACATTGTTATCATAGTATTATTTACTATATCCCTTATGCTATACCTAAATCCCATGACTGCTTTGTAGCAACCAATTTGTACTTCTTCATCTCTTCCCCTTTTCACTCACCCTCAAAGCCCCTCCCCTGGCAACCATCAAAATGTTCTCTGTATCTATATGTTTGTTTCTGTTTTGCTTGTTAATTTTGTTCTTTAAATTCCATGTATAAGTGAAATCACATTGTACCTGTCTTTCTCTGTCTGACACTTCACTCAGCACAATACCCTCCAGGTCCATCCATGCCGCCACAGATGGCAAGAACCCATTCCCTTCCCTGGCCCAGCAGTATTTCACTGTATATATGTACCAACTTCTCTTTCTCCATCCATTCTTCCAGGCTGTCCACCCAGGCTGCCTCCACATCTTGTAAATAATGCTGCAATGAGGGAGCAGCTTTTAATGTATGCATGAAGACCTCTTTCAGAGAAAGACTGGGAGCTGAGTGTTTCTGTCTGCCCCTACTGTGCTGAGTCCTGGAGATAGCCAGTTAAGAACCGTTTCTTTGTTTGGTACACTCTTGTAGAACTGTGAGCCCAAGTGCTGCTGGTCACCAAAGCCAGGAAATCAAGGGGTGCATCTCCTGAGTGGCAGCCGTAGAAGTCCAGGTGCCAGGTGTGTGTATAAGCTTCTTCCTGGGAGATAGTGGTGATTTAAAATGGGCAACAGGGAAAATATGGAGATGATATCTGCTAGCAGGATTGCAGTTTGTCCTTAGATGAGTGCTGAATTAGAAGTCTGACCCTCAGGCTGTAGCTTTTAAGTAGTTAAAAGGGCTCTTTCACCAAAGACTGGGAGATGGGCATTTCTGTCTTCTCCCTCTAAGCTGAGCCCTGGACAGGTTTGAATAGTGATAGCCAGCCAAGAACTGTTTCTTTCTTTTCTATAGTTTTGTGGGTCCCCTGGATGCAAGCCCTGTTGGCTTTTGGTGCTGGTGTTTAAGTTGTGGAAGCCTTAAATATTGGGGGTTTTAGATATTGGATCCAAAGGTTTCCATCCACAGGGAGAAACTGGGGACTGTGAGTTCCCTCTCAAGTGTATATTGCTACCCTTTTTGGTATGGGTATTTGCTAATTCACAAGGTGTATCAGAATCTCTCAGCTAGTTCCTGGATTTCTTTCAGAGGAAATTGTTCCACGTATAGCTATAAATTCAGTGTGTCCATAGGAAGAGGTGAGTTCAGGAACTTCTTGTGTTGTCATCTTGGGTTGGAATCTGTCTCTTCACTTTTATATTTATAACAAATAAATCAGATTTGGGATGTCAACCATATGCAGACATCTTGGTTGCACATACATTATAAAATATTCTCAAATATTAAATATATTCATAAGAAGACTAAACTACATCATGATTTATGTTGTTCCACAAATAGAATATTCATGTATGTGCTGCTAGGAAGACTAAATAAAATATTGTCAATAGTAAGTTGATAGGTATTATTAAAAACTGTTAAAATGACATTATGCTACATGAATTACTTTATAGTTTTAAGCACTTAAAATATTTTGGAAACTAGGTAAATTTTAAAAATTTATATAATTTATTAACTGCAAATTTTTAGCTAACTGGGCTCAAATCTCTAAGAACATTATTTAGTCTTACTATTTGATACGTCTCCTAATACTACTGTTTATTTTACTCTAACACAGACCATTATTGATGTTCCCTACGAGGTTGTCATAGAATCATTTAGTAATTATTGTATCAAATGGTAATAACTTAGATAAAAACACACACACATCTGCACAACCATATTATAGATATTTGATAAATACAAAGATACATGAATCAAGTTCCTATTTCTAAGGAACCTAGAGTCAACTAAAGTTCTACCCCAATCTAATATGATTTCATATGTGTATCACTTTAAATGAAAAACTGTACACCCATGATCACCATGATCAAAGCAATAATTAGAAAATCATCTTTATAGTTAGTATTATATGGATGGCCAATGAATCGAAAGATCCAGCTGAAAAAACCATATATATATATATATATGTTGGGTTTTCCGAAAAGTCATGATGTATTTTGTCTATGTTTTTCAAAGGCCATTTATTTATATAATGAACAAAGATCAATCAATGATATATTGCCCGTTTTGGTTGATAACCTTTTGCCATCTTTCAGTGAGCTTCATAATTCCTCATTCATAGAAGGACCTGTCTTCATTTGCGAAAAACCAAACAAGGTGCTGATTTACAGTCTCATCTGAATTGAATGTTATACGATGCAAAGAGTTTTGAAGAGAGCAAAACAAATGGAAGTCTGATAGCGCAAGGTCAGACGAATATAGTGGGTGTGGCAACACATCCAAGCTCCAGTAGTTTTTGATGGGTGATCAAACTTGTGTGTGGTCTCATGTTGTCATGATGGAACACAATTCCTTTACAATTAACAAGCTCTGGATGTTTCTAGATGATGGATTCAATCAAACTGTCCAATTGCCAACAGTACACATTCAAATTGATTGTTTGTTTTTTTGATAGGAGCTCGAAAAACATGACACCTTTAAAATCTCACCACACTGAGAGCATAACTTTCCTCTGATGAATGTCTGCTTTCAATGTCACTTGAGGTGAATCATCATGTTGGGACCAAGACCATTTGCACACCACATTGCTGTAAACAATCCACTTCTCATTACCAGTTATCAGTTGCTTCAAAAAAGGATTGTTTTCCTCACGTTTAATGAGCATATTGCAGATGTTTATATTCACCATCGAATGAACTTCTTTGAGTTCATGCAGAACCCAAATGTCAAGCTTACTTATGTATCCCAGCTTCTTCAGGTGGTCGTGAATGCTTGAATAATGGATGTTCAATGTTTCTGCAATCTCTCATGTCATGTAACATGGGTTTGACTTGATCAATGCCTTTATTTTGTCATCATCAACCTCAGTGGGCCTCCCTGACCGAGGAACTTCGTTGAGATCAAAATCACCAGCACAGAATTTCGTGAACCATCGTCAGAACTGATGTTCTTATAGAACATTGTCACCATAAATTTTATGCAACGTTTCACAAGCTTGACATGCTTTTTTCCCTTTATGGAGGTAAAACAGTAAAATATGGAAAAATGCACAGTTTGTTATTCCATCTTCAACTTGTTATAAAATCTCCAAAACTCAACCAAATCACTCAGTTTTTTTTTAGAATAAAGCTACAGGTGTAAGCTGTCAAATGACATAGCAATAACATAGATGCAAATGACTCCAGTACTTTCAAAAATGAACAAGTGTCATTTGTCACAAACATACATCATGACTTTTCTGACAACCATATATATATATATATATATATATATATATATATATATATATATATATATATATATATATATATATATATATATACATATACATATAGTTTTATATATATTTCCAAATGGAGAAAGTACAGAACAACCTGGAGATATAAGTGACAACAACTTAGGGTAGGTGCATTATACATTACTAATGACTTAAATTAAAGCTTTGCATTTAATTACAGAAGGGATAGAGAATAACAGCCAAGAGATTTGTAGGGAGTTTGGGGAAGATGAAAAGAAAGCCAATGAAGTAATTAGGCTATTATTTCTTACAAAGACTTGACTCAAACATTTCAAAAAACTGAGCTCAAAAGTAAGCAGGAGAAGACATAGAAAGGTCTTTGTGAGGATTTACCAACTTGCTAAAGACCAATGTGCAGATATTCTGCAAGTATAGTTTTTCTCGTTAAAGAAAAAGGTAAAATTTACTAAGCTTAACTACACATTTCACTGAGCATCATATTGAAAGCAATAAAGAGCAATCCTTAATGTACATATTAATAAGCCAAAGAAAAATATGTAATTTAGCAAAATAAATTACCCAATGTAATTTGGCTTTTTTAAAAAAAAGTTTCATAGATAACAGCAAATTAGGATATGTAGGACAGTAAAAAAAGCTTATGCTCTGGCCATATCAATGTCATATGGATCATTAAATGGTTTTAGCATTTTCTCACTAGAATATATTTTTCTCAGTTTTCTTCAGTCTTCACTTGGCTAAATCCTAATAATGCTTTAGGGTTCAGCTTAAATATTACATTTTCAGCAAGATCTCCTCTAACCTCGCTGTCTAAATCAGTATGATGTCTCAGTTTTACAAGAGATTACTGAAGACTGAGGAAGATAAATTTAATGAGCAGTAAAAACATTTTATTAGTGGCAGTGTTGTTATCAGAACCAGTATTGTATGTGATCAGCTTTGATGTGAAGTAGGGTAAATGATATGGGTGACAACTTAAATGAAGTAATACATAATATATGGGTATACTCAAGGTAATGACCTTGAGTATTGTATCAGACCTGAATGCTATATAGCATATATAGTATCCATATCTATTCTGGTAGCATTTAACTTAATTTTATCTTTTTTTTTTTCTGAAAAAGTAGTCAGGTTGAGCAGGGATCACTTAACAGACCCGTCACCTAAAACAATTAATGTATGGCAGGGAAAAATTTTGGCTTAATAATTGGACATGAATGAAAGAAAAGTAAGGTTGATTTCATTAGCCGTGACAATATATCTTCACAGCCCTTTTTTCCTCTTACCTTGATGCTTATTAAAAAAAACAAAAACAAAAAAAAAAACAAAGGAAACAAAGAAAGCTATACTGTTAAAAACCCAATGATAAGCAAAAGCAAATTTTTCATATTTTGAAGAGGAAGTTGAATATTGCATGTTGATCTGGTGTCAGATTGCTGGAGATTACTATGCTGATAATCTTATTTTTTCTCTTGCCTCAATGACCCTCCTCCCAAAAATCCTTCCAAAATTTAGAAGAATTGTGTCCTGAGATAAGTGAGGTTCACAGTTTTCTTCAAGTTGGAACAGAAAGGCTCTTTCACTCATTGTTATTTTGTTCATCAAAGATTTAGCAAATCCTGAAGAATCTGCAATTGAGCAGGCCACACACACACATATATTTTGAATAGTTGACCTTGTAAGTTTTTTTATTTGACTATCATTCATTCCTTTCATTACAGTAATGAAAGAGAAAATGTGAATAACACTTCTATTTTGGATTTAAATATATCAAAGCTTTATGTTACAGTATGTTAGGTTGAAGTGGTCACATTAGTGAGGTGGTTAACAGTAAGAACATCAACAGTCAAGTTAGAGAAAAGAGCATTTTCAACCATTATCATATTTTCTCTGGTGTTAACACTTAATATGCAGTAAAAATAAATATATAGAATAAGAATACAAAACTATATAGAATGTTTTTTGGAAAATAAATTATGTGCTTATTTGTTTATATAAATATTACACAGTTGCTATCTTCCAAAAGCATTTCAGGTAAGATTTTTGCAGTCTTGGAAAATTCCTGTTTCAAGTTGTTAGCTGGTACTTGGGCATTGGAAGTGGTTAAAATATAATATTGAGGAAGTTAATTATTTCAGGTCAGTTTCTAGTCATTTTGACTTCCAAAATGATTGTGTATTAAAGATAGTAATATATCCCCTTTACTCTTACACTCCATACTGGGTTTTTTTTTTCATCACACCACTCTTACCTTTTGAATTAATTACACTTTGATATGTCCACCTGAATATAAACTCCAGCAGAGACCTTCCCACTTACCTTGCATTCTGGACAGCCACAGTAAATTCTTTTGAGACTTCATAAAGAATGTTGACGTAATGTATAATAAATGTTATCAAAAGGCCTAGGCTACTCTCCAACTTCTAAGAAAGATTTTTATTAAAAATATAGTTAGCATACAATATTATATTAGTTTCAGATGTACACAATAGTTACTCAACATTTACTCATATATACCAAAGAAGTGATCACCATGATAAGTACAGCAATCATCTGACGCCATACTACGCCATCACAATGTTATTGACTATATTCCCAATGCTGCAAATTGTATCTCTATGATGTATTTGTTTTATATCTGGAAATTTGGACCACTTATTGTTCTTTGCCTCCCCCCGCTTTTTAATTTTTCAGTTACTGTTGACATTCCATATTATTTTGTATTAATTTCAAGTGTATAGCTTATGGTTAAACATTTATATAGCTTAAAAAGTGATCCCCTAACTAGCCTAGAACTCACCTGGCACTATACATAGTTATTACCATATTATTGACTATATTCCATGTGTTTTACTTTACATCCCCATGAATACTTTGTAACTACCAATTTGTACTTCTTAATCCCTCACCTTTTACATCCTGTCCCACCAACACCCTCCCATCTATCACCGCAATAAATCTAGTACTCATCTGACACCATACATAGTTATCACAATATTATTGACTGTATTCCTTGTGCTGTACCCTACATCCCCATGACTACTTTGCAATAACCAATTTGTACTTCTTAATCCCTTCCCATTTTTCACCCACCACCCTAACCCCCCTCCCCTGGCCACCATCAAAATGTTCTCTGCATCTATGGGTCTGTTTCTGTTTTTGTTTGTTTATTTTGTTCTTTAGATCCCACATATAAGTGAAATCATATTGCATCTCTCTTTCTCTGTCTGACATACTTCACTCAGCACAATACTCCATCCATGCCACTACAGATGGCAAAAATCCCCTCCCATCCATGGCCAAGCAATATTTCATTGTATATATGTACCACCTCCTCTTTATCCATTCATCCATCAACAGACACCCAGGCTGCCTCCACATCTTGGCTATTGTAAGCAGTGCTGCAACGAACATATGGATGCACATGTCTCCTTGAAGTAGCATTTGGGTTTCCTCGGCTAAATACCAGGAAATGGGATTAGTGGGTCCTTCTTTGTCACTTGTTATAGCCTTTATTTTAAAGCCTATTTTGTGTGGTAGAAGTATTGCTACCACAGCTTTTGGTTTTTTTTTTTTCATTTCCATTTTCATGAAATAAATTTTTCCATTCCTTTACTTTCATTCTATGTGTATCTTTCAATCTGAATTGAGTCTCTTGTAGGCAGCATATGCAAGGGTTTTGTTTTCTTATTAATTCAGCTACCCTATGTTTTTGTTGTTGTTGTTGTTGTTTTTTCCATCTTAAAGAAGTCCCTCTAACATTCCTTGTAATACTGGCTTGGTGGTGATTAATTCCTTTAACTTTTTATTGTCTGGAAAGATCTTTATCTGTCCTTCAATTTTAAATGATAGCCTTGCTGGATGGAGTAGTCTTGGTTGTAGGTCCTGGTTTTTCATCACTGAATATTTTGCACCAATCCCTTCTGACCTACAAAGTTTCTGTTGAAAAATTAGCTGACAGCCTTGTAGGTAACTAACAGCTTTTCTCTTGCTGCTTTTAGGATTCTCTCTTCATCTTTAACCTTTGGCATTTTAATTATAATATGATGTGTCTTGCTGTGGGCCTATTTGGGTTCATCTTGTTTGCGATCCTGTGCACTTCCTGGGCTTTATGTCTATTTTCTTCAACAGGTTAGGGTAGTTTTCAATCATTATTTCTTCAAATAGATCCTCAGTCCCTTGTTTTCTCTCTCCTCCATCTGGTACCCCTATGATGTGAATGTTGGCCCACTTGATGTTGTCCCTGAGGTCTCTTAAACTATCCTCATTTTTTCAGATTTATTTTTCCTTTGTGCTATTCTGATTGGGTGTTTTCTGCTACCTTTTCTTTCAAATCTCTGATTGAATCCTCTGCTTCATCTAGTCTGTTGGTAATTCCTTCTAGTGCACTCTTCACTCCTGACTGGTTCCTTTTTTATGCTTCCCATGTCTGTTTTTATGCTTGCTATCTCTTTGTTGAAGTCCTCACTAAGTTTCTTGAGAATCCTTATAACCAGTTTTCAACTCTGTCTCTGGTAGATTGCTTACCTCCATGTTGTTTAGTTATTTTTCTGGAGTTTTCTCCTGTTCTTTCATTTGGGTCACATTTTTTTGTTTCCTCATTTTGGCTTCCTCTCTCTGTTTGTTTCTATGTATTCGGTAGGACTGCTATGTCTCCTAGTCTTGCCGGGTGGCTTTATGTAGTAGGAGTCCTATGGGTCCCAGTGGCACAGTGTTTCTGGTCACCTGAGCCAGATGCTCCAGGAGTGTCCCTTGTGTGGGATGTGTGTGACCTCCTTTTATAGTTGAGCCTTGATTGCTGTTGGCATGTCAATGGGTGGTATTGACCCTCAGGCTGACTGGCTGTGGGGTTTGGCCAAGTCTACAGCTTATGGGCTACAGGATTTACCCCATGAAGTGGGATTCACCCCAGTGGCCTCTGGTGCCTGTTGAGACTGCCCTTTGGTTATACTGCTTGTGGGGTTAATTGGGTGGTACTCTGCTGTGGTCTGAAGCCAACCTCCAAGTATGTTGTTCCTGGGGCATCTTGGGAGGGGCTCTGTTGGAAGCCCAGGTCAACCACTGCCTGAGACTGGCTGAGTAGTACCTGGTAAGAGCTGCTAAGCAATCCATGGTTGGTTGCTGTCTTTGCTATACCTGGTGGCACGTGGGAGAGGCCACACTGGGAACCAAGATGGCTGCAACCAGTACCGGGTCTGCGGTAGCTCCACAAAAATCCAGGACACTCAGAGGCCTGCTGCCACTTGCCAGATTCTGTAAGGTTCAGCCTCTAATGAAGCCTCCTGTGGTACTCAAGTTGGCTGAGGCCAGGTCTCAGTAAGTCAGCGAGTGGAGCAGCAGAGCTCACCAAGCCAATCAGATTCAGATTTGGCCTGTAGGGGAGGGCTCAACACAGGAAAGATGGAGCCTGCCTGATGCCTGCAGGGCGCAAGGGCCCCACACAGAGAAAATGTGGACTGTTCTTCCAGTCCTCGCATCAAAGTTATGCAACTCAGTTTCTCTCCATATGTCTCCAAAGCTCCCAGAGTCATCATCCTTCTGCCAGCGCCCAGGGTGAGTTCCTGTGCGGGTCCTTTTATAGGATGTCTGGGTTTCCTGCAGCCATCCATCCCATCTGGATGGTTGGAATCCCCACTATTTTTACAGCTAGGTTTTATGGGGGCTCCTCTTTGCAGCACCAGTACTCTGGGCAGGGGAGCCTGGTGTGGATGGCTGGGGTCCCTATTTCCTCCTTGGGGAACCTCTGTCACTGAGATATCTCTCCTGATTTTCAACCACCACACGTGAGTGTGGAGCCATCCATTTCACATCTTTGCCTCTCTTGCCAGTCTTGACGTGACTATTTCTTTATATCCTTAGTGATAAAACTTCTGTTCAGCTAGACTTCAGATGGTTCTCCAGGTTGATTGTTCTATAATTTAGTTGTTACTTTGAAGTGTTCACAGGAGGAGGCAAGCACAGCATTTATCTACTCTGCCACCTTGGGTCTCTATTCTCTAACTTCTTATATGCAGAATTTTGACCACATTATTCAGTAAGCAGTTAGTACCCATAACACTTTTGGTTAAATTTCAAATAGGTAAACTTAAGGGTGGGATAAAATACATAAATTGCTCCATTCCCTAATCGGACTCAGCCTTGATTGAATAAGCAAATGCTAGGGAGTAGGTCTCCATCTGGATTTCATTACCCTCTTGCCTCTCAGCCAGTCTTTTGTGTGGTGCACACAGCTGTTTTACCTTGCCAAGGAATCCTTGGTTTACTCACAGGTATTTTGTGGCAATTTGGAAATAATGACTCCCATTTTGTTTTTGCTACTTTCTTGCTATAATGAGCTAAAATAATTTAAAAGTACAAAACTACCAAAATATACATTCCAAGAGGTAATTAAGCAAATTGAAAATTTTTTTCTTTTCTAAGAAACTCAAAGAATTATTTTTAAAAAACCCTTATTTGGTGTGACTTTAAATTCAAAATATAAATCTTTTCCAACCATGTTTTTAATTAAAAATAATACAAAGAAACAAAAATGTAAAAGAGAATAGTAATAATTTGAAGCTTACTTTTAATCCTGCTCTTTGAGGCTAAAACTAACGTAATTGTTCTGACACATTTAAATTCAGCTAAGTTTTAAAAAGTAATTATTTTAACACAATTTTCTGGAACACATCAAGTGCATAAAATGATAGTCATCAGTTTCATACTGGAAATCTGTTAAAAAGTTTCCACAAAATTTATAAATTTATTGGATATTTTAATAATTAACACTGATGCAATAAGATTGAACTTTATTTCTAAACTTCCTATCAGTGATTGCTAGCTGTGGATATATAGTCCTACAGATGTTATAGATATTCCTTGAAAAAAGCATAAAGAAACCTTTTTCTATTGTAGATGCTTCCAGAGGAAGAGTCAGAGAAAGCAAAGGTAAATAGGCAGTATGAAGGCACATGTCTCAATTCCTGTAAAATAATTTCTGTAAAATAGTAATACATAAATGGCAGGGCTCCAGTTCACAAGAGATGATGTTTTTGA
>NW_017731792.1:1340936-1392422 GCF_001890085.2 Hipposideros armiger
TCTCTCTCATTGCCCTCCCCCTTCCTACATACATGTGTACATATATACACACATATTTTATAAATTAAGATTTCTGACAGTATTATTATAGCTTTCTAAGTCATTTAAATGATATAATATATTATAATACCTCTTCTCTAGTCTAAGTTCATGGTATGTGTATGCCAGATGGAACTGGCTCCTTAGGATGTCATGATTTATCATGTTATCAGCTCTTCTTACTGATGAGTGGTTGAATATGTAGACTCATTTTTTACTTCTTTTAAAATGTGTCTTACTTACCTCAGTGAAATAACACTGAAATATATATGAAAGGTTACCCCAGCCATACTCCCTATTGTATTATTGTATTATGAAAAAAGCATACTTGACTCTTATTGAAACTATTTTCTTGTATTCACAAACAGTAATAAGATAGTGTATGATATATATATATATATATATATATATATATATATATATAATCTTGACTTTAAAAATATTTTTAAATTGGGGACTCATAATCCTGTTCCCCATGTGTCTGTGATGCATTGGGACTATTTCTGAAACTTTCATTGTTTATTTGGACGTTTTTCTAAATTTATTGAAGCCAACTTGTTTAATACGCTTTATTATTTCAACAACCTTCAAAATATTTTCATGAAATTCACTGTATGTTACAGAAATGCTAAAATGTAAGGATTGAGTAAAAGCAGGTAATGCATATATAAAAAAGCTTAGGAACCATCAGGGTATAGAATCAGTAAGTGATACCTTCCATTTGAAACATATCTCTTAGGACATAAAAATAACATTAAGTCAGTAAACGAGTAGGTAAGGATGAAGTGTCAGTCTCTCAGACATCTATAAATCATAATTAAGTTGTTTTCTAATTATAAATGCATTCCTTGATATTCACCTCCAGCATGTAAGGAAGAGATGTTGACATTCTGACCCAGAGTTCTGGTAGCATTAAACTTGACTGATTGTTTAGCTTGCATATTATAATAGGATGTACCTTTGTTTGGCTCAAATCTGTCTCTCCTGAAGCACAGTGCAATTATTTTCCTCGCCAATTTTACAATTGGCAAGGCTCAGCTCCACTTGTTCAGTTATCCCAGAAGTTCATGAAGCCAAATGATGCAAAACCAATGAAAGAAATGCTTTATTTAGAATATTTTTAAGGGCTCTCTGGATATTGCTGAGAAGATAGTCTCCAGGATTACATTTCAAAAAATATTTGAAATATATGTTAGATTTCCCTGTCTTTGTAAGGATCGTAAAAACTGGTAATGGGATCTTTTAGCTGTGCTATCCATATCTCTCTTTCCAGTTATCAAGTTTGATTACACTCACATGTCATGGCACCTTTTTTTCCTCTCCCAATAGTGTCTGCCTTCCTCTTTATTTGGTAATATCAAACCTAATTTACTCTGGTTTTTCTGGATGACAACTGAACCCAGAAAACCTGTAAAATATTTAAAATAGTTTACATCCTCTGGTCTCTTTCTATTGGGTCATCAGAAAAGTCATGATGCATGTTTGCAACAGATGGCGCTAGTTCATTTTTGGAAGTACTACAGTCATTAGCATCTATGTTATTGCTATGACATTTGACAGCTGACAGTTCTAGCTTCAGTTTCAAAAAAAAATTAGCGATTTGGTTGAGTTTTGGGGATTTTACAACAAGTTGAAGATGGAAGACCAAACGCTGCATTTTCGCCATATTTTACTGTTTTACTTCCATTAAGGGAAGAATGCACATCAAGCTTGTGAAAAGTTGCATCAAGTTTATGGTGACAATGCTCTACAAGAATGTCAGTGCCAACAATGGTTCACAAAATTCCGTGCTGTTGATTTTGATCTCAACGACGTTCCTCAGTCAGGGAGGCCCACCGAGGTTGATGACGACAAAATAAAGGTAGTGATCGAGTCAAACCCATGTTACACAACATGAGAGATTGCAGAAACATTGAACATCCATCACTCAAGCATTCATGACCACCTGAAGAAGCTGGGATACATAAGCAAGCTCAATATTTGGGTTCTGTATGAACTCAAAGAAGTTCATTTGATGGCGCATATAAGTATCTGCAATATGCTCATTAAACGTGAGGAAAATGACCCTTTTTTGAAGTGACTGATAACTGGTAATGAGAAGTGGATTGTTTACAACAATGTGGTGTGCAAATGGTCTTAGTCCCAACATGATGATTTGCCTCCAACTACATCAAAAGCAGACATTCATGAGAGGAAGGTTATGCTCTCAGTGTGGTGAGATTTTAAAGGTGTCGTATTTTTCAAACTCCTACCAAGGAACCAAACAATTCGAATGTGTTCTGTTGGCAATTGGACAGTTTGAATGAATCCATCATACAGAAACTTCCAATGCTTGTTAATTGCATATGATTTGTGTTCCATCATGACAATGTGAGACCACACTTAAGTTTGATCACCCGTCAAAAATTATTGGAGCTTGGATGGGATGTGTTGCCACACCCACCATACTCACGTGACCTTGCACCATCAGACTTCCACTTGTTTCACACTTCCAAACTTCTTGCGTGGTATGACATTCAATTCAGTTGAGGCTGTAAATCAGCACTTTGTTTAGTTTTTCCTAGATAAAAACAGGTTCTTCTATGAACAAGGAATTGTGAAGCTCACTGAAAGATGGCAAAAGGTTATTGAATAAAACAGGCAATATATCATTGATTGATCTTTGTTTTTTATATAAATAAATGACCTTTGAAAAACATAGACAAAATATATCATGACTTTTCCGACAATCCAATATACTATGAAAAGTGAGTGTTTAATTTATTCAAAAGATACTTCAGTCTGTTTCAAAGATATTTGTTTAGATACCATTATATAAAATAGTTAATTTTACTGATTATATACAAACATAAATGAGCAAGTCTTTGACATGGTTATAGAAATTGGGTCAGAGATTATAAGTAGGCTCACAATTGTGAAGACCATACATATATTAAGACTACTTTGATTTTTTTTAATGTATTTATAGCTCTTCACATTATTCTTAGCTATGCTCACCTCACAAATCTAAAAATAAATATTTTAGTAGCATCCCATAATATTGGCTTGTCGGAAAAGTCATGACATATTTTTTCTATATTTTTTGTTGCAAAAATGCATCATGACTTTTCCGACAACCCAATATATATTTTAAACCTAGAACCTTAAATGAGCCCTTGTAGGACTTAATGATAAATTATTTTCTGAGATTTAAACCTTCCTGCATTCACAAAAATTCATTGCTATAAGAAATGGACATAATGGGCAGGTCACAAATTACTAAGCATGAGTTACTATAACCAGAAAAAAATATTGTTCAGAAGGGCACCTGAAGAAAAGATACCTTGTAGAAGGAGAGAGTGCTATTATACGGACATGGATTCTGTCAATTAAATTATACTCCTTTGTTCATTCTCTCTCTCTCTTTCTCTCTCTCTGCCTCTCTCTGCCTCTCTTTGTATCTCTCTATTTCTGTCTGTCTCTCTCTGTCTCCTTGTCTCTGTTTCTCTGTTTCCCTCATACACACACCTACCAAAACACAGACACCTAATTCCCCTTTCCCTTTTCTGCTGCCTTACAGATTTGAAATTACCAATAACGTTTATAAAATTTTTAATAAAGAGACTAAGTCCAAGTTCCTTAGCATAATTAAAGCTCTTCACTCATCACATGATTTAGTCTCTTAATACCGAACTTCTTCTCCATGTGGTAAAAATTATATATGTTCATTAAAATGAGGTCAAGTAATTCAGAACTACTATACTGTCATATCAAAATAAGCATTGTTTATATCAGATAATTATCAGTCTAGACATCTCTATAAGCATATATGCAGGTAGAAAAAGACATAGCTATAAATTTGGTTGGTTAACTAGAACAACAATTATGTTTAGGAAAACGGATTGTGATATGTATGTTACTTTAATTGAAATATTAAATTTAATTCTGTTTTGATTTAAGAAAAAAGTTAAATGGAAATTGAAGCAATTGATGAACATCAGATAATAATTTTTAAAGATTCATTTAAAATTAACAAGAAGATTGTGGAAAATATTACTAATTTAACGCCACTAGGTTTTAAGCTACATTTTAATATCACACAGTATAGATTGAGTCCTTGATATGAAAACTTGAGAAGATAGGCAATTATGATGATAATTATATGAATTATATGAATTATAATTATATGAATCACCTCATTTAAAAAAATCTTTAACAGTCTGCAATAATTACATTCAGCTTTTCAATTATATTCTCACCATTTTTATTATTTAATAGCATTCAATTCTCTCTTCTTGTCCTTTAAACACAGTTCTTCCAATAATGCCTGGGTTTATTACTTTTTTAATTTTTAATTTGTTCAGTCTTTGTGTGTGAGTACCTGTGTGTGTGTGTGTGTGTGTGTAAAAACCTCATGGCAGTTGTACTACCTAGTTTTTTTGTGGGTTTTTTTTACATTTAAGAATGCTTTCATTATTTTTGCTTCTTTTTTTATATATACATAAATAGTATCTTGGCTGGTTATATCTTTATGGCATACTTTCTTTCCTTTACAAATTTGTAGACATTATCTGCTAACTTCTAGTTTTGATTGCCATTTTGGAAAACTCAAGCTGATTAAATTTCTCTTTCTTTCTTTCTTTTTTTTCTTTTTTTAGGGCATTTGATTTTGTGGACTGAATAACAGAAGAAAAATTATTCTTTATTACTGATTTTCAATATCTTAATGTGGATATGTTGTTATGCTGGTCATTTATATCTACTTTTTCCAAAATATGACTTGATCTTTCAAACCTTGTATTCTGCTCTTCATTCTTTTTAGAAAATTTTCCTGAAATATTTTCAACATCTTTTTATTCATTTTAAGAGTTTTAACCTCAGTGATAACAATTATTCTTATGTTGGCCTATCATTGCCCTATATCTATTATTTTCTCTGTAATTGTTTGGTGTTCTTGGTTTTACATTCACTTTGATTATCTTAAACTTTTCCTCTGTCATTAATTTCATTTTCAGTTTGTCATACTGCTAGTTAATTATTAGTTCTGCAATGCTATCATTTTAAACCAGTTATTTATTAGCTTTTTAATTCCCTCTTTATCCCACTCTATGTTATTATTTATTTGAAGTTGATAGCTAATTCATGATATTATTAAAGTAATCAGTAATGCATAAACTAATGATGAGATATTTTTTCTCTTCCAAAGATAATTTTATTCTGTAATAGATTCCTTACATCTCTCCTGAGATATGTATACCAATGTATACCATTTTCAAGACTTATTTCATTGCTTAGATATGACAATTGTCTAACTGCTCTGATATAAGGTGGATTACTTTTCCTGATCAACAGATATGAAATATGTTTTCTCTGTTTTAAAGATAAAGCTCAGCTGTGACAGCAGTTTTGCATACATGTGTGCACATGTATGTGTGTATGTGTGAGAGAGGGACAAGACCATATTTCTGTTCTTTCTTAGGAGATTTTATTAAAGACACTACATGAAATTTCACCCAACCTTGATATTTATTCTACCAAAATTGGGAATGCCCTCAATTTCTGATCATTCAGTCAACTGAGTTTGAAGGCCATTGAATTTTTATTTCTGTCAGATTGAGTAAAACTCTGTTCTTTAACTCTTACATGTTAAACCTCTCTCCACACAAACACTAATTTTCTTCTCTCCAAATTCAGAGACATTGGTGATGAATCTTAGAAATTTTTTGAACTCCCCAGAATTATTTTTGATAAGTGGGAGTAGAATTATGAGCTTCTTGTGCTCCAAAAAAATCTTTAGTTTCTTGCATCAATAGATTCCTGTATTTGTTTGAAGAGTATCACATTAGTTTGTAATCTTTGTGGGGTGTCTCTTATGTTTTTTGTTTGTTTGTTTATTAGTTTTTGTTTTGTAAAGAAATTTTGGTATGTTTATTTGTCTTTTTGTACTGTATTTTATTATTTTAAAAGTGACAGTTTATTTCACCATACATGGGAAAGATTTTTATGACCTACATACATTCAAATATCTTTACTCAGAATTTACTTCCATGTGATTTATAATAAACATATACATGTGATTTTTATATAGAATTCTATAACAATGTCTTTGAAACTTGATGAGCTTCATATAAATGCTGAAGTTTTCTGATGGGTGTGTTGGTTGGGGTTGTGTGTATTTTATGTGGGGTTATATATATGGGAGTGACATCTATGTGTGTGAAAGGATATGTATATTGGTATGGGGGCTATGTGTGCATATACATACATGAGTATACATATGTGGAGGTCTCCCTGTGTGTGTGTGTGTGTGTGTGTGTGTGTGTGTGTATGAGAGAGAGAGAGAGAGAGAGAGAGAGGTTGAATTTACATGATTGTGGGGGCTGGCTAATACCAAAATTATAGGCAGTTCAATACCTTGGAAATTCAGGTAAGAGTTGATTTTGTTTTCTTGGTCTGGAAACTACATTTCAGGACAGCAGGTTAGAAACTCATGCAGGATTTTTCTGTTGTAGTGTTGAGGCAGAATTTTTTTCATTGGGAACCTCAGTTTGTGTTCAAATGATTGGATAATGCCACACATGTTGTGGAAGGTGATGTGCTTTACTCAAAGTATACTGATTGTAAATGTTAATGACATTTAAAAAATGACTTCACGGCAAAGACTGGGTTAATGTCTAACCAAAAAATGGGGCAGCAATGCCTAGCCAAATTTACACATAAAATGAACAGTAATGCTTTGTGATAGCCACATTTTAATGATGCAGTCTTGAGGCACATCTTTTCTGAGACTCAGTTTTCTACTAGTAACATGTACCTAATGACACATGTACTACAGTATAGAGCATATATGATACATAATATATACTATGCATATGTGTATACATAGTATATACATATATTGGGTTGTCAAAAATGTCATAATGCATTTTTGCAATGAAAAACATATAAAAATAAGTCACGACTTTACCAACAACCCATTATATAGTGTATACATTTAATATATAGTATATATTTTATATTACTATTATGTATATATGTGTGTGTGTATATATGTGTGTATATATATACATATATATGTATATCTATATATGATAGTAAATACAGAGGGTGCCAAAACATAGATACACATTTTAAGAAAGGAAAAAACTGTGTCAAAATTATGCTGATGGTAACCACTTTGAGCACCTCTTGTAATTGCAGAAGTCAAACGTGATGTATTCACCTTCTGTTTTGGTATATATTGAGTATTACAATTTTAATACAGTGTTTTCCTTTCTTAAAATGTGTATACATTTTTTGGCACCCTCTGTATATAGTCTGTTTCTTATTCCCTTTTTCTTGCATGAATACAGAACTGCTACTCATTAGCTGTGGAATCCTAGTAATTTCTCCCTTATTAGTCTTCAGTTTTCTCACCTGTAAAATGCAACATATTGGAGTAGAAGTCCTTGAGTTATGTAAGATCTGTAATGTTTAATCAGCCTATGGTGTCACTGCTTCAGTGATATTTGTGTATCCCACCATTCATAAAACTCCTAACTAATCTCTGTATTTGTCTGTTGACAGAAGGAATGTTGCCATCGTATGACACTAATGATCAGGCAAGTAGGTTCTCATTTTTCTATTAGTGGTAACAGTTTCAAGCCTGACCATTCACAGTGTATTGTCTACTTGTCCTGGTGATGGAAGTCATCTATTCATGGGGTATTAGGTACATACCCATGGAACACATTTTTTTTTTTAAATTTCACTGCAAATGCACTGGCCAGGATTAGGACTGGGTGACATATATGAGCCCTTCAGGATGGGATGTACCTGAACATGAGAATGTATGAATAACAGAAAAGTAATCTCAACCTTTCATAACAGGGTTATATTCGGATGCAATTGTGTACCACTTCTAGTGTTTTCATTTTACTAGTTAAAACATAGCCACAAAGGGCCGGCTGAGTGGCTCAGTTGGTTAAGAGCTCGCTCAAGAGTTTGAGCTCTGAGCAACAGTGGTTCGAGTCAGCCCGAGCTGAGCAGCTGTGTGCTGCCAACAGGTGGCGGGATGGCTCAGCTAAAACAAAACAAAACAAAACAAAACAAAACAAAACAAAAACAAACAAACAAAAAAAAAACATAGCCACATAATCTCTCCATAGTTATGCCTCTAAATAAAATTGTCATTTGAAATAGACATGTTACAAAAAATGTCAACCTGCACCTGATTTACATATTCCATTTGTGTGTGTGTGTGTGCTCAGAGTCAATTTAGGTCTGACTAGGCTCCTGTGACTGATTCAGATGGGCAGCAATAGAATATCATTGCCAAAGTTTCTCCTGGGGTTCCTTAGCGTGTTCCAAATCAGTCTCTTTATATTAATAGCCAACAGGGACATCAGCTGTGCAAATAGGTTTTTCATGAGCCCACTTTGGCATCAAGTTAGAGAATGGAAACATAAAAGAAGCTTGAAATATGTAGATACTTAAGTAGCACTAAAAATATCTGTAAACAAGTTTGTATTTCCTGAATTAAGAGTATCTATATCCTGCAGAAAATACATCTAAATGAACATACAAGTATCCACTTATCAGTTTGTGCATTAGAGAATGTTTTTTTCCTTTTTGTTTTATTCCCCCAACACAATATAAGTGGATTTATCTGCCATAGATATGAAGGTCTGTAGAGAAGTTCTTATACTATGTCTTTTCTTTGTTAATGGGGTCTAGTGAAGTTGACTACACCCAGTCAACCAATTAAATAAATAAATGTTTTATGATGATGGAAGCCCTAAATTCTTCCAACAAAAGAGCATTTAATAACACTTCTTTCAAAGGTAATTTGTGCCCAGAAGTGAAAACATACCAATTGGCAGGTGCAGTTCAAGATCACTTCCTTCTCATGTGTTTAGCGTTTGGTTGCGATGCTGTGTTTACAGAATACCAATTTCCTAACCAACAATTCTGTTTCTAAAGCTACAGTATATGGTTCATACAGGCATAGAATATTTGAGTTGTGAGTAAACCAATACTCAGAACAAATTGTAAATGTACTCCCACTCATTAGAAAACATCACATTGTGGGAAACTGGTAAAATGGGGAAAAAAAGTGATTATTTAAAAATTATCTTGTGCTATTCCTCATTGAAATTAGCAAGCTATTGGTATTTCTTTTAAAATGTATTAGATATTTGAACTGCATGAATTATATCAAATGTTGAAAATATTTTTTGTTTTCATTTCATAACCTGTTATTTTATATTCCCATAAATCTCACACAAAAAAAATCCTAAGAGTATGAAAAAGTCAACATAAATAATATTTTTTTTACCTCAGGAATGGAAACAAAACAAAACAAAAAACATTGCAATTATCTTTTATCCCAAATCTCTATTTTCAGGAATTCAAATAGAAGAACTTCTGTGAGTGATTATATTTATTAGAATTTATTAAATTAAGTACAAGCTACATATGCATAGTGATAACCGATTTCTTCAAAGAATAAATTAAGTTACCCTAAGGACAATCATCCTTTCTGCTGAGGAATACACATTATTTCATATCTATGCATAATTGTATTGATTTTGTTGGTAGCTGTTCCAATACTCAGCCCTTGCCTATGCGTTTTTTGAGGTACTAGAAGTTGAGGCAAAGCAGACAATTGATATGCTGGATTTGCCCCATTATTAGAGAATATTTGTGTGTGTGTATGTGTGTGTGTGTGTGTGTGTGTGTGTGTGTGTGTATGTTGATATGTATGGGAGAGCTTGCTATTTACTTTGAGCATTTTTCCCTGAGGTAAAAGCATTATTATAATTTAGAAGCAAAATAGGTTTCAGTGTTTCAATGTTGAGATTAACAGAATTGGATGATGTACATGGAACTGATAAAACTATCTTCCTGGAAACCTCTGTCTCTGCGACCCTGTAGATGCTGGAGTAAAGGAACCAAAAAAATGTTTGCTTATAAATGGGGAGATTTCTCCACTTTCAGGAGGCACACTGATAGGTGTACTCTGTCTCTTGATGGAACAATGCACAAAGGGGAAAAAAAAGGCTGGGAACTTTAGATACAATGATCATATAATCTAGGATCAAGCTGGATACTTTTGAGAAGAAAAGGATGGTTTTATTAATAAACAGAAATAAACCAGGACTGACAACTGGTCCACATTGACTTATTTGCTTTAGACAACTAGGAGGCTCATGGGCATTTGAAAGCCTGGTGATGAGATGCACAGATGTCCTTCTGCATCATAAAGTTTTCAGTGCTCAGCCTTTTGAGTTGAGCACAGAGATTTAACTTGGGTTTACTCAATTTAATTCCTGGTCCCAGCACTTGCTAAATGTTCAACTTTGGGCAAGTTACTCAACATCTTTTCACTTTAATCTTCTCACTGAATAATGGGGATGAGAATAGTAATTATTCCTGGTATCATGGGGGTAATTTCATAAGATTTCATAAATAAGGCACTAAGAACAGCACAAAGCATCAATTGTTCAATCAACAATAGTTACATCTACCAGAATACTTTTTTTTTGGTGGTTTTATTATTGGTAGTAGTTCTGCAATAAGAGCTTTAGATTGAGAGTCTAGTCTCCAGGCTGACCTCATCAAAAGTCTCTGAGTGTTCACATTTACCACTATCGCTGCTCCACTGTAATTCATGAGGATTTTTGTCTTCACTACCAAAAAGCCTGAGTAAATCTTTTAAAACCTTCCGGTGCCTATCCATCATACCTGAAGTAAAATCTGAGTCTTCACCTACAAGGCCTGTGTACAAAAAGTAGGAAATATCTAATTTCCTATTCCCCTTTCCATTGTTCAGCTCTGCACATAATACCCTTTCTTCTTTCAGGTTTTTGAAACATGCTACGTTCACATACCCTTAGGGCCTTTTCACTTGTTCTCTCAGGCAGGGACTCTATTTATCAGGTGCCCAAACTAGTCACTACAGCCAGGCCTCTGAAGTAATCCCCTTCTGAGTGAGGACTTCCCTGACCCCCTTCTGACCACTCTCTGTTCCTTTACCTTGCTTTATTTTCCTTTGTAGCATGTGCCACGCTATCCAATATTATGTGTCTGTGTATTTTCTGTCTCCACCATGAGAATGTAAGTTGGTTTTCCAACTTACAAATAAGCTAGAAAAAGTAGGTTTTTTGGGGAAGGTATAATTGATTCCTAGGAAAGCTTTTCATCACATGCCGCAAAGTTGTATGAACCTTCATCCCAAATCACCCATATTGAAAACCTGCTTTCTCGTACATTGTTGAGCATCATGTTCAGGGAACTTGGAACATGGTAGATGCAATAAATAGTTGTTGTCTTTTCCAGCTGAATGAAAATGGCCATTAGCTCTATAATCATTTTAAAGGTTTCAATAAGCCCAACAGGCATTTTAATAAGTTGCAGTTGTTGTCTGCCAGGTTTTCTGTGTTGAAATCAGGACTCGGCTCCCAATGGAGAAAAAAGGAATGAAATGTAGTTGATTTAAATGACTATGTACCGAAAATTGCTTTTCCTCTCACTGTCTATCTTGCAGACTTCAGGGAAAAAAAGTAATTAAAACTAAAAAGTACAATATTTCAAATTTAGCAGAATGAAGACACTTTTAAGATCCAAACACAGGAGGCTAATAAAAAGATTTTCAATGGATCATCTAGTTACTGGTTCAAATATTGCCCAGTTTTGGATTATTGGATGTTACCATCTGTTGTTTGTTTGACAGTTTGTGAAAAAGGAAGCATTGACTCCAGTGTTTCTTGAGCAAACATTTGAAAACCATTATAAATATTTGTATTCTGGCGAGCAGGCTCAAGAGAGACCGTGGCACTTTTGTACAGAGTAGCTGTTCTTTCTGAGAGCACTTGAGCCATGTCAATGACATTGCTAATGCAGACATCACTCTCCTGTTAGAGAAAGCTCTGTCATCGAGAGGTGAACTGGCTATCTGGCCATCTGCTACCATAAGACATTTCCTGGCATCCATTTCCTACAACACATGTATTCCCATATGTGCTCTTGGAACCCAGCTCCTGGCATTAGAAGTTCAACTAGAGTCTTCTCTGTGTGCTTACAATAGGGAAACCAAATAGCTTTCCTCTGAAGAGACAAACCCTGGTGACTGTCTGTGTTTGTTAGAGTGATATGTCTAAAATCTTGAGTTTGCATCCAAATTTAGTAGAAAAGAATGCTAGCATTAATTAGTTACACCTTCCAAGAGGCAAGAGTGGTCATATACTTACTTCGTATCTGCTTTCCCTGTGTAGAGTATCATATATTATATGATTTACCAAATGGAGGAAATGAGGATCTTTTATTATTATTTATTTATTTATTTATTTATTTATTTATTTATTTGTTTGTAGAGGGCAGTGTCACTGGCCCTCATATGTGGGATCTGAACCGAGGCCCTCTGGCATCCCAAGCCAGTTCTTAACCATCGCACCACTCGGCTGGCCCTGGAAATGAGGATCTTTTAATGCTACCCTTTTCTAATTTTACTGTGTATTTTTTTAAAGATGTGTATTGAAATATTAAAATCTTGCAGATTGTTTGTAAGATACAATTGAAAATTATGACTCATTGCTTACTTGAAGTTTTTACCGCAACATAGCAATTTTGTTTTAAATGTAAACTAAATTTGGTTTCACAAAGCCCTTTCTTTTTACCATATTTCATATATATGTCCCATGATTTAGCACAATGCTTCAGTAGATCCACAAATGACTTTTGGGTGGACTGATCTCATTTCAAATGTTCTTGTTCCATTGTCTTGCCATTTTATATTCTCATACATCTAACATTTTAAATCTATGTTGAAAATAATTACCTATGATGCGATTAACCATACTTTTATTAAGCTCTCTTAATGTTAGGAAGAATTCCCACAAAACAATGTAGGTTGATTGAAAGTTCTTAGATGATAGATCTACAGGTTGAATGATTAGATTATTCAGGCAACAAACATTAATAGAGCCTCTAATAAGGACATTAGGTCCTTTCCTAGGTTCTTGTGATACAAATATAAAAAAGGTAAGGTCTCTGCCATATAAGGGGTAAAGATTTCAAATGATAATGTAGGGTACACAGAAAGAATCACTAACACTATTTGAAGGCATCAGGCAGTGTTTTACTGGAGAGGGATACTCTATCATGGAATATATTTTTATTTAAAAGTTGTGAGTACTCATTGAAAAAATTTAAACTGATGCCATGATGGACTTACATGTTTCAGAAATCACTCAAGACTAGAAGCTATGGCAATGGGCTCTATGCTTAGTGAATATGTTATAGAGAATATGGTGATTACTGATGTTTTGTAGGTTCAGTGCACTATATACCATGTCTATATCATTGATTGATTCTACATCTAGCACAAAAAATATCATATTAAATGATATTTGCTGATTAGTCAAGATGGTTGGGATTAAGATTTACCAAACATCAAGAACATTTAAATTGGATAGATAGGGTATTTTTTAATTAAAAAATCAAAACAGAACATTTTCATGTTTTGAGGAAGAAAAAGTGGGTATATTATTTCCATCCATATATGCTCTCCCTGTGTACTTTCTCTGAAACTTTGGGTTAAATGAAGATCTATTGTTTGTTTCTTATGGAGACAAATAAGAGTGTATCTGGGCTCCTGGGGCAAGCTCAGTCATTTGCACAATGTCCGGTATGTAAGGCAGACCACATCCACTACCTTCTAGCCTTCTGTATCTTTTTCCTATGTCTACCTATTCTAAGAACTGTCAGTTGACATATATGATAGAAAATAGTAGAGACATTCGCAAACTTGTACTTTAGACCAGAGATCACAGTAATGGGAGGAGAATGCCTTCTGATGCACTTGTGAGGCCATATTGTTCTTACACTTTCTGCAAGATAGCAGGTAGGAAAAAGCCCCCATTAACCACAGTAGGCACCTAGCTGCTTGCCATCATTTCCACAGTTGTTGCCTTTTTTTTTTCTTCTTCTTCTGTGATGGACCTTGAAAAATGATAGGAACTTGTATCCAGCAAGGGCTTTTACTTCTGGTTTCTGCCTCATTATATTGAATACAATTTAACAATCTCCAAAATAGTGGACTTTAATATATATCTCCATATATACACATTTAAATCCTGCAACAGCACTTTGGAATCCATAAACAAGTGCTAAATGTATACAGGGACTGAGAGAACTGGAAAAAAAAAGAAAACCTTTTGAGCTTTATGATGGCATTCCTGTGGAAACTCTTCCACACGCATTTAGACAGAAGATGTAAGACTTCCCTTGGAAACCTGGGAACAATAAAGAGATAGTACTAATATACTTTGATAGTAGGAAAATGGCAGGGTTTGATAGTATGCTAGAAAAGTTATGGATTTATAAGCATTGAAAGTAAGTTCTTTTGCCTTTCCAGTTATAACCCTGGGCATGCAAGGAAGAAAAATTAGACTGTTAAGAGTCTACAAAAATCTAAATCAAGTATTATGTCTTGGATTACATGAAGCTTTTCAAGAACAAGTATTTGTAATCTTTTTTTTTTTTCTGAGGCATAAACAATTCTGTTAGGTTTTTTCTCATTTTAAAATTATGTGCAGAAGTATGCTTCCATTGCATAACTTGAGGTAGGGTAGTACAATTTGGTACAAGATTTGCTATCAAGTGGCTCAATTATCATTGACAAAGATAGATTATTGTTAGACAGCAGGATAGGATAGTCATTAGTAGCTCTGGTTTTAAGATCAGAGGAATCTAGATTCAAGTCTGATATTTTCCTACCTATGATTACCTATGAATATATATGTATGGTACTTACTTCATGGGGTTGTTGCAGAAAGTACGTGTGAAACAACCATTAAGTGCTTAGAACAGTGCTGGAATGTTACCGATGTCATTAACTTTTACTATTCTTAACCACTTCGAATCTATTTTCTGTTATAAAATAAGCATAGTAATATTGTCTCTTTAGAGGTAAGTTTAACATGAAGCTATTCAACTTGATTTCCAAATGTCTTACCCTCTTGCAGTACTATGACAAACCATATTAGATTCTGAGGCAAAATAAAAATGTACCATATGTGTGTGTGTGTGTGTGTGTAGATGCGCACGTGCGCGCGCGTGCGCGCGCGTGTGTGTACTTTTTTTTTCAAAAAATTGTGTTAAAATCATTTATCATTTTATTCACCTTGCTTATTGAGTTATTGGAGGCTTTAGAATTTTGTGCTCAAGAGGAGTGCCTCACTCAATTTACCCAATTCTAGCCCTAACCTCACAGAACTTTCCAAGGACCGTAGAAAAGTGGCTGATGAATGCCAATAAGGCAAAGAATATCTAACATTAGTCATAATGTTAGATTTAAAAAACAAACAAACCTACCTGCCCTAAAATTTTACAGTTCCTACAAAATAAGAACTTAATAGAGAATTTAACAAATTTTACAATACCCAACATTTATGCTGGTGAAGCAAAGGAAACTTCTAAGTTATCAATAGGGACAATGACAACAACAACAAAAAAAAATCATAGCAGCTAGAAGAGTGAATTATCTTCCAATTATCACTAGAGATATTGATAGTACAAAATTGCTGTACTATTAAGAAGCAATCAAAGATGATGAAGCCAAAAGATTTAAGAGAAAAAGTGTTATAGATCTGTATCATGTATGCTCATTTAATTTGAAAAGAAGGTTCTAAATATTGTGATGCTAGTGATGTAGGCCAACTATTAAAAAATGTTATTATAATTTTTTTTTTCTCATGCCAAATAAACTTTCAATATTTTAAAGCCTAATATAATTAATTTTAACTAATTAATTTAATTTATTTTTATTTTAAAATTACAGTTGGCATTTATTATTATATCAGTTTCAGGAGTACAATGTAATAATTAGGCATTTATATAACTTATGAAGTGATTCCCCTGATAAGTCTAGCACCCACCTGGCACTATATATAGTTATTTCAATATTATTGACTATATTCCCTATGTTGTATTTTACATCCCCATGGCTATTTTGTAACTGCGAATTTGTACTTCTTAATCCTGTCACCTTTTCACCCAGTCCTTCGACCTCCTCCCATCTGTTCACTTTTGCTCTTATTTTACGTTTATAAATGTTTACTTAGAGTCAGAAAATTATATACATTTTAGGCCCTACAACAATAGAACTGACACTATACCTACTGCATTGAGGTTCTAACATATGCAGGTCAGAGTTTGACATAGGTTGTACTCAAAGCACAACACATTTTGGTATTCAGCAGGAGCTTTGATACTTAATATAGACTTTGGTTGTTCTATATTTAGTCTAGAATGCTATTGTTTTATGTATGTAAACATAGAACTTTAAAATACTGATATGATTTTATCAATCATAGTGGTATGCCCATAGAATAGGCTCACGTTTCCTCTATCTCTTTGTTGGAAAGCATAAGATAATTACATTGTATTCGGTTGTCACTATTTTAATGAAATTAAGATTAGCTAGGTAGAAGTACAAAAAAATGATAGTAGTTTCATGGGAGGGGTAGATATTTGTCAAATGTATTTTATGTTCTATATAGCATTTTCCATGAAAGTATTTAGCTATTTATTTTAAAATGTCTAAGAAACATTGAGCAAAATGCTGTTAAAAGCTCCTTGGAGGTAATAAAGGACTTACATTTTTCTCTTTTTTTAAACAAATTTTACACATATAAAACTAATATAGCTATTAATTGGGGAAGGCCTGAATTGATTACTTGGGGCTTTACCTATAAATGTGGATTTTTCTGTCTATTTGGACACCATAATGCAATGATCCTCCCTAAACTTCAGGTTCAAGAGATTTTAGTTTCACAAACTACATATAGCCTATGGTAGGTACTTGCAGGGACAACAATAGCAACAACAACAAAAATAGAGCAGCAGGATATTTAAGCAATATTTGAAATAAAATATATAGTTTCTTTGAAAAGCTGTATAATTAAAAGATAACTTATAAAGCCAACAAAGCAGAATATTAAAATCCGTTTATTGTCTTGAAAACTTTTTAAAAATTATTCAACCAGCAGGACCAATTTTAATCAATCTTATTTATTTCAACTTTAAGAAAAATGTTTTAAAAAGAAAGAGTCAAAGAAAAGTATGAAAGAATGTTACATTCTTGAATCAAAGAAGATTGAGTAAGAACATTGGTGAGGACTGGTAGCAGAAGGAACATCAGTGAACTCTAATGAACAAAACTGTTCTTCATGATGATGAGTGAATCATTTCATGCAGAGCATGATGGTTAGAAAAAGTAACTTCAGGAAAACCAAAATGATGAATTTCAAAATGTGGATGAATATTTAGGTCCATGTCTGCATGGGATTTGTCATACCTCTCATTGCTGTCACTGTTGCCTTTATTTTTCTGTGGAAGATGGTAAGACTTTTCATACATTTAGCACAATTATAGACCTTGATATTGATTTCTTGGCTATCACTTGAATTGTTTTCACAAACTTATTTGGGCAGCAGTTGGTGCTACCTCAATGTATACTTTCTCACAAGGTGAGAAGACATTCTCTTGCATTAGAAAGGCATAGAGTAAGGGAAATAGAAAAAGAATTCTGGAAAAATGTGTAGCATCCTCTGTGAAGAAAAAGAATAATGGATCTTAGTCACATGGCATGTGTTTGACATTTAAATGTACTGAATTTATGAGTTCACAAAAGCACATGTAAGTCACACAATAAAGAGAGGTGATCTTCCGTTTTGGGGGTAATATCTTGGTATTGTTTTCATATGATGTAAAGTCTCCTTTATATCTATACCTTTTATTCCACGTTGTAGGATGCTACACTAAGAGTAAAAGTTATAGAAAAACATTAGTGAAACTAAAAAATGTAAAACAAACAAAAAACAAAAAAACAAAACACTTATATAAAACACCTTACCTAATGAACTCTATATTATTACTAAACCTTAAGCAAATAGTCTTCAAAATCATGGACATTGTAATATCAAGTAGGCTTTCAAAACAATAGAAAAATATAAAAGCTTTGATTTTTTTCAAGTCAACTACCACTTGTAAAAATTTTTAAAAATCAGTTTTTAAAATGTAAACTAATAGGATTGTGTTAAACAAAAATTGTCATGGCCAAAATCTTTTTCTTTTTCTTTTTTTTTTTTAAAGAGTTTACTAGGCCATTGCTGGCAAGGATAAAAACAGGTCTTGGGGCATGCCGTAATGTTACTAAACCCCAACATTTGATTCTATCTGCCTGTGCGCACCAGCTGAAAGAAATGCACTAGCAGGAGTTTGCGGTATAGAAAGAAGGTTTATTAGAGAACTGGCCAATCATAAGTGCATGCAAGATCATGCTCTAAAGACCCAAATCCCCAATGACATGTAGGTTACAGATTAGGGCAAAATCACAAGACATTGTGCATTCCGGGTTCTGGGTCATGTTAGGAGATGATTGGTCAGAGGTGAGGTAAGAGTCATAAATCACTTCTTCAGGTCTTGAGGACAGCTCTGATGTCTGCTCTGGCGTCCCTCTGGTTTCATGTAAAAGTAGCCCTGGGGATCATTCTACCTCAGGGCTCAGGATCTGAAGCATAATTTAGGTCAAGATGTTATCTTAGCCTGTCGGAGGTTCAGATCTTGTGACCATTAGTCAGGTCTGGGCTATCATCTTCCGCTTCCTGGGGGTTGCTGATTACCCAGAGTGAAAAGATAGGCCCATCAGGTGGTGGTGTAGAGAGAGAGAAATGTGATTTCTAGAGCTAGAATTCAAAGCTAAATTAATCAAAGTCATAAGGACCCTCGGTTTCAATCTGAATCACCAGCAACAAGATGAGGTAGAAAGCACAAACATGTCCGCTGTCCTCAAGCTGACAGGTCTTTATGGAAACGGTTTAGAGAAGAAAGCTGTTAAGTTGTTTTGAAACAGTTTGCATTGACTGTAGATAAATGAGGCGGAAGAAGGTGAAGCAGGACTAGTTGTGGGGCAGGTGCAGAATCACTAAGGAAAAAATGTCCACTCTTATGGATTGGTGTGGGCAACGGATTAGAAAATTTATGTGTAAGCAAGAAGTGAAAGCTCCTGGGTTATGGTGGTTCTAGGGTATTCTCTTTTAGATAATCACAGAAATAATAATCTGAAAGTTAACTTAAAGTTGCAACATATAATACATTCAGGAATGCACATGGTCTTTTGTTGGTGTTGCCCTGCAGTTGTTAACTGATTAACCTCTCTTCTCTCTTTTTTCCACACTCTGGCCTGCTGTAATTTAATTTAGTACCTCTCAGACTTTTCTCTTTGTAAATTGAATGTGAACAAGCATTATGAGTTAACGACCCAAATTATGAACAAGGGAGATTAGGTACACTAATTGAATTTTTTTGCATATAAGATTTTGAGAGTTGCTATTTCCTTATTATATTAGTTATCATGAATTTTTAGAATGTAATATGAAGGACCCTGCATGTCCTAAAAAAATGAACTTGATCAAACCATTAAGCAAATATATATATATATATACATATATTTTTTTTGTAGTGACTACAGGTATTTAATTGTGTCCCTAGATGCTCTTCTGAAAGAATTTATATTCTCAGAAAAATCAGTGTTCTAGCTACTCTGGTTGTATAACAAATCACCTGAAATGCAATGACTTAAAGCAAAAATTTGTTTAAAAATGTGATATATTACAGTTTCTGTGAGTAAAGGAATTTGGGAAGTTCTCAGCTAGCAGTTCTGGCACAGGGTCTTCAACAGTTTTAGTCAGATGGTAGATGGAGCTAAAATATGGGGAGGATGCAGCAACTGACAGATGTGCAGTCATATCTTTCTCTTTAAGTAATTTCACAGTCTCTCCACATAGTCTGTCTAGGTGGCCTAATTTGTGCTTTCTAACAGCATGGCAGTAGTCAGGCTGCTTACATGGCAGTTCAAGATTCCAAGTGAGGATCTCAAGAGAACTGGATGGAATGTGTATAGTCTCTTATCACCTAGTTCTGGAAATCACGTAGTAACAGACTAGCATAGATTCAAGGGGAAGGCTCATACACTCTACCTCTTAATAGGAAGAGTGCCAAAGATATATTATAAGAAGAACATGTGTGATGAAAGATACTAATATGGCTATGTCTGGAAAGCACAATTTGCCATGATTGGTAATCATTACATAATTTTACTGAACAGACCCTAATAATTAATATTCAATGTGATTCTCTTAAATGAATAAAAGCACTTCCCTTAAAAACATATGTCATTCTAAATGGAGACTTGTCACATTAACATTTAAAGCTAGATATCAATCAGTGCATTATGATGGATAGGTAGATTAAACAAAAATAATCTAGAGTACATGGCTAGATGGATGAATAAAAAATGAAGAGAAAAAGAGAATTGTGGAATGTGAATTATAGATTTTGGTATTCCAAACTTTGCAGTACCAACTGTGTACTAAGTTGTATGCTAGGAAGTGGGAGACTACAAATAATAATGAAACATTGTCCCTTCCTTAAGATAGTTTATCATCTTCTGAGCTATGTAGGCATGCATTATAATTCAAGAGAAAATGAAATGTATGCTTTTAACATATGTATGGGTATAAGGTGAATTGTAACATTAGTAATAAATGTGTATAAGGCTAATAAAATGAAAAGAACTTCCAGGTGATAGTGTCATTGTGTGAGGGTTTTAACCCTCTTAGCACATGGGATAATGAACATGTTTATAAGAATCATTTGTGTTAATGATATATTTGGATTTCATAGCAACCTCAAAGGCATAGTGTATAATTCATTGTAAGATGGATTTAATGCAAATGGGTTGATTGAAATTATCATGAGTTTCTCATCTTAGTACTATTTCACTTATAAATTTGCCAGTAGAATTATCTCAGTGGTCAAGATCCGGGATCACGATGTTGAAGTGATGTGCTAGGCCAAAGGAATTATCTTTCCCTTTTTTGACAAATGATACTCATTTTTGGATTTCTTTAACATTGAGGCAATTCATAGAGATGATTAGGAATGTGTATTTTAGAGAAAGGCAGATTGATTATCTTTCTCTGCCTTTTAGTGGCTATATGATCCCAGGTGCTTAACTTAGCATCATTAAGTCTCAATCTCCTCATTCTTAGAATGGAGATGATAATATTTACTTTAAAAGATTCATGGTAATTGTGCTATGAGAGTAGCTCTGCTATTATTATTATGGATTCTAAAACTATTTTCCAAATGTAGTATACTATGAATACTTTCACACAGAATGGTTTTATTACATTTTATTCTCAGATTGATTTTTCTGGAAATTTCTTTTAATATATTCCATATATTTTATGTTAAGACTTTAATATGATTTATTTGAGTACTAAATCATATTTCAATGAGGTAGATCACAACTAAGTTAGTCCTGTTCCAAGACTGGCATGTATGATAGCTAAGGTTTACCTCACTTTCATTGCAGTTAAGTACAGAGGAACCAATAAGTAAATTCATGGAACACTCAGAAGGTTACACTTACATTTATTAAGATAAAAGTAAATATATGAACTTCCCTTAGGTAGCACTGTGGACCATAAAGCATGAGGAGGGACCTGGGAGACCATTGCAGCTCAGAATCCAAATTACTGTATTTTTTACCATTAGATAGTAAAGCCATGCAAGGGCCGGGGCACCATTACTGAAGAATCCATCCTGTAAACAAACAAAGAATACTTCTAGGTCTTTATTATGTATTTCTAATTCATTTTTAATGGTAGTATTGGCCCTACAGCAGATCTGCTTAAGTGTATCCTATAGGGAGGTATTCTGATTTACTTACTATTTCATATATGTTATTCATTTTAGACTAATAAAAATAATTCATTTGGCTTTTGTTTATTCTCTCAGGAATGACCAAATGGATTGTTGTGTTGAAAACACATTTTTTTTCTGCCTGCAAATCAAAAGGCACAAAAATACCTTAGTTTCTCATTTCCCTTTGGAAAACATTATGTCCATAAGCATAGCTGGTGTTTTGACACAGTGATTTATGTTAGCCTTCTGTTGCTATAAAATAGTTGTTTCCTATACAACTAACGAAGTTTTTTGAAATGCTTTTAATGTCATAATTATGTTTTTCTTCCTTACTCAGCATCTTATAGAACCTCAGATGATCCACTAGATTTCAGTAATATGCATTACCAATTGTTCTGTTTGTAGTACAAAGTCATGACCTATGAAATAGATGGATCTGAGTTTAAATACTAGTTCTTGTATTCATTTACATAATTCTATATAAGTATATATTAAGCATCTTCCATATGTCAGGCTTTTCCTTAGGTACCAAGAATATAATGCTGAGGAATGCATAGTCTCTAGCCTCCAGTTCATGGAGAAGACAAGTAAAAATTTACTATACAGTGATGTATGTTAGGATAAAGATGAGTGTTGGTTCTACTGGTGCTTAGGAGGGGAGTTTGACGTAGAATTAGATGGTAAAGAAACTGTTACAATATAGACTGTAGCTGACATGTAGAGGATGCAAAGGAGTAAACAAATTGTCAATGTCTAGGAGTTGGTGTGAAGGTCAAAGGAGAACAAGTGTTCAAGGCAGATGAGGAAGGGAGTACAAAGCCTCAGAAATGAGAGCATATTTAATGGGGGAACTGCGATAATGAAATATAGCTGATCTATGGAATATGAAGGGAACAGCAGAAAGAACATTTTCTGCTGAAGACAAAGTGGTGGCCAGATCAGGAAAGACCTCTTATGTATGCTATTAAAAGGACTCTGCCATTTATTAGCTGCAAGGCATTGCTCAGCTTTATCTTCTTTAAAAATGGAAATAATAATGACTACTACTGTGACCTGTCTGTGTCCCACTAAAGTCCGTATGTTGATGCCCTAATCCCCAATACGATAGTATTTGGAGGTGGGGCTTTGAGAGGTAATTAGGTTTACATGAGATCATGAGAGTAGAGCCCCATGATGGGATTGATACCCTTATAAGCAGATGAAGAGACCAGATTTCTCTCTCTCTGTCTCTCACCATCATGTAAATATATAGCAATAAGATGGTCATCTGTAAACCAGGAAGAGGGCATTCACCAAGAACCTGACCCGTGCTCAGACCCTGATCTCAGACTTCCAGTTTCCAGAACCAAGTGGTATGGCTTGTTATTTAAGCCACTCAGTCTATGATATTTTTGTTATTGCAGTCAAAACTATGACAACTACCTTGAAAGATTATTGAGAGTTAAAAATCATGCAAATATTTTTGCAAAAGGCTTTATACATCACATACACGTTTAATCTCTTTATGTATTGATGTTTCCATACTTCCTCAAAATCAAGTGAAACAGTTATTTAAAACTACATTAAAATAAATATATACTTGTCAGCTACCTGCTGTGTGTTAATAAATAACAAAATGTACAATGTTATGGATATACATAAATTAGGTTATAACATAAGCTAGTTTAATTATTCAGGAGCTTGCAATATTTAAGTGAGATTTTAGGAATACAGAAGAATTAACTAAGCATAATGTGTGTGTAGAGTATGGGCTGGGGATAAAAATAATTTCTTTCCAGCAGAAATAATAGAATGTGAGCAGGACATGAGTCTGGAGTGACCATGCCATGCTGTAGTAATTAAATAGTGCTCAAAGCCACTCATGTGTAGATAGTCAAGAGGGGAGTGAAATGAAATAATCTGGAAGAGAAGAATCAGGCCAGGTTTTCAGTGATTTCAAAGAACATTAATGGATTCTGAATGTGCTGTGACTTAACCAGAGATGTTTTTCAGATGTCACATGGTGATATGCAGAATGGACTGAAGAGAGGCCAGAATAGAAATGGAGAGTTAAGAGACTCTTCCTCTAGTCTTGAAGAACAATGCTTATGGTTCAGAGGGGATGGAGAATAAAGAATGTATTTGAGATATGTTTAGAAATTATAATTAATAGCATTGATGTGTGTTTGATTGGACGTGAGATGAGTGAGTATTAGGAATCAAGAGTGGCTCTCAGAATTTCAGCTTATTAAACAACTAGTTGGGAATATCTTTTGTGGAATGGGAAAACACAGGACCACATGAACACTATAGGGGATAGTAGAGATGTTGAAGAAATTTCAATTTCTTTTTTTTTTTTTTAAGTTTTTGGCATATCCAAATGGAGACATCTAATAAACAGATGGTATATGGGAATGGAGTTCTGCTCTAGAGGTGAAAGCTTGGGAGTCATCTGCTTCACTGGCAAATTCATTTATTGGAGTAGACAAAAACCTGTGGGAGATAAGGCTTAGTGCATTGAGAAGAGTGTGTAGGATAGGGTCTAGGTGTTTCCAACACTTAGAAACAAGGGCCACTAAAGGAACAGCCACAGAAACAGGAGAAAACCATGAGAGTGTGGTTTCCTGCAATCTGTGAGAATAGGCTCTAGTAGGAGAAATTATCAGAGGTTCTGATAAGTATTGAAAGGGCAAGGAAAGAAAAAAACTGAAGATTAATATATTTATGAGAACCTAATCCACATTAATGTGTTTGAGCAGTAAGTGGAAGGAGGTAAGGACACTCTTTTTGAAAACAGTTTGATATGTAAGGAGAGGATAGAGAGAATGATAGTTGGAAGCAACCAATCATTTTATTTTATTATTATTATTTTTTTAATTTTATCTTTTGACTTGTTTGTTTTCGAGCTGATATTGAAAAAAAATTGAAGATCTGTGAAAAAAACTTTGTTCTTCTTCATGGGGTATAATTTTTTATATTTGGGCTTGTGGTATGAAAACCTGTTATAACTGATGTTCTCATAATAGTTTCTCATTTCATCTTACTGCCTTGATGAATTCAGAATTATGAAGATGCACTTAATCTTTGGAGGACTTACAGTTAAGCTCCCCTAGCAATTTGAAGTCTATTGAGGTATGTTTATAAATGCTAGACAGAATTGCAAGTAAAAACAAAAAAATTGAAAACATGCCCTGTTCTGAAGAGAGCATGGCTTCTAAAACTACCATTTTAAGAACAAGTGGCTGCATTCTATTTCAACTCATATGACTATCAAGTTTAGTTACTTGTTACGGAAATAACTCTGAGTACCAATAAATTCTTAAAATGTTAATCATGTACTTATCACTGAGTTATTGCTGAATACACTGTTTCATAAAAATTTGCCAACTAGCAAAGGTTAGAACTGTACAGTTAAAGGAACTCAGAATTTTAATGTTACATGAAATAAATTAAACCAAATGTTCCATCAATGCTTGGACCCCTGGGCAATCTGTATGCATTCTCTTCCCCCTAGAAGTGTTTCTCAGATAAAAATATTTAATTATGTGAAAAGGCAGTTAGAAACAAATGCCTAAAGATAATGTTCAGATTTGTTTACATTGACAACATTATGTTGCACTTATTCTGTCTCTCTGTCTTTCTCTATATATTTTTATAATATATATATTTTAATTTTTCATTACAGTTGACATTCAATATTATTTTATATTAGTTTCAGGTGTACAGCACAGTGGTTAGACATTTATGTAATTTACAAAGTGATGTTCCCGATAAGTCTAGTACCCACTTGGCACCATATATAGTTATTACAATATTATTGTCTATATTCCCCATGGTGTACTTTGCATCCCCATAACTACTTTATAATTATCAATTTGTATTTTTTAATCTCTTCACCTTTCTTTTATTTATTTATTTATTTATTTTTTATTGGGGAACTGGGGGGGGACTAGCGCTGGGGAATTGGGGTAAGGGGAACAGACAAGTTGCTGTCCTTTTTGTTCTTCAGTCTAGTTGTGGAGGACGTTGCTTCACTGACCCAAGTTGGCACCATCATTGCGCTCTTCTTGGGTCAGACAGATCAGTCGCTGGCTTCTGGATAGCCGCTCACAGCGGCTGCTGGCTGCTCACGCTGGCTGCTGGTCACACATGGTAGCCCATGGCAACCCACTGAAGCAGCCTTCCCTGGAGCTGGCGACTCACCGCAGCCCAGCTCCAGGTCGACCTGTTGTTCAACATCTTAGCTGTAGAAGGCAGTGTCACTGGCCCTCACTTGTGGGATCCGAACTGGGGCCCTCTGGTGTCCCAAGCCAGCTCTTAACCATCGCGCCACTCTGCCGGCCCCCTTCACCTTTCTCATCCAGACCCCAACCACCCTCCCCTGTGCCAACCATCTGCTTGTTTTCTATATCTATGAGTTGTCTTCTGTTTTCTTTGTTCATTTATTGTTTTTTGTATTTCATATAGAAATGAAATAATATGGTGTTTGCCTTTCTCTGACTTATTTCACTTAGCCTAACACCTTCTAGTTCCTCTCATATTACAAAAGCTAAGATTTCATTCTTTTTTATGGCTAAGTAACATTCCATTGAACATATGTACCGCCTCTTTTTTATTCAATAATATATTGATGGACACTTTGGTTGCTTACATATCTTGGCTATTGTAAATAATGCTGCAATTAACATGGGCATGCATATATCTTTTTGAATTAGAGTCTTGGGTAAATACCCAGAAGTGGAATTGATGAATCATATGGCAATTCTATTTTTAATTTTTTGAGAAACTGCTATCCTGTTTTCCATAGTGGCTGTACCAGTATTTTTTTTTAAGACTCTATTTCATTTATTTCCTCTCTGATATTTATTATTTCCTTTCTTCTACTCACTTTGGACTTCTTGTTGTTTCTCTAGTTCCTTTAGGTGTAAGGTTAAATTGTTTGAGATTATTCTTGTTACTTGAGGTAGGCCTGTATTGCTATGGATTTGCCTCTTAGGGCTGCTTTCATTGTGCCCAATAGATTTCTGGGTCATTGTGATTTCATTTTCATTTGTCTCAAGGTGTCATTGATTTCTTCCTTGATCTCAGTTTTGACCCCTTTATTGTTTAGTAGCATGTTATTCAGCCTCCATGTGTTTGTGTGTTTTCCGCTTTTTGTTTTTTTGTAATTCATTTCTAGTTTTATACGATTGTGGGCAGAGAAGATGCTTCATATGATTTTAATCTTTTTAAATTTATTGAGACTTGTTTTGTGCCCTAGCATGTGGTCTATCTTGGAAAATGCTCCATGTGCAATTTAAAATAGTGTATATTATGCTGCTTTGGAGGGAACATGCTCTAAAAATATTAATTAAATCCATCCTGTATAATGTGTCATTTATGACCACTGTTTCCTTGTTGATTTTTTGTCTAGAAGTTCTGTCTATTGATATCCATGGGGTGTTAAAGGTCTTTACTATGACTGTATTATTGTTGATCTCTTCCTTTATGTCCATCAATATTTGTTTTATATATTTAGGTGCTCTTATGTTGAGTGCATAAATGTTTATGGGGATTATATCCTCTTGTTGGATTTATTCCTTTATCATTATGAATTGTCCTTTTTTGTCTCTTATTTTAGAGTATGCTTTAAAGTCTATTTTGTTTGATACAAGTATTGCTACTCCAGCCTTATTTTCATTTCCATTTGCATGAAATATCTGTTATCATTCCTTTACTTTCAGTCTGTGTGTCTTTCGTTGATATGAAGTGAGTCTCCTGTAGGCATCATATGTAAGGGTCTTTTTTTTCTTTAATATTCAGCTACCCTATGTCTTTTGATTGGAGCAATTAACTATTTACATTTAAAATAATTATTGATAGGTATGTAGTTACTGTCATTTTATTATTAATATTTTTTTGCATCTTCAATTTTATGTTGAGTAGTCCCAATGCATTTCAGAAAATCATTAAAAATGTATATCAACTATGAGGAAAATTTTATGGAAAAATAGTCTTCAAACTTCCAACTATAGATACATAATGGAGTATTCCTACTTATGTATTACTACAGATACTGTTTGCTCTTTTATTCCTTCTTGATATGTTCTACAAAGCTGTAATCTTATGAAGAATGTCCAGGCTATTTTTATATTACTCTTAGACTTAAAAGATTTGTTAAGATAGAAGATCATCCACAGCTTACTTTAATGGGACCTGTTTTTTCACTAACTGGCTGGTATTTTCAAAAAACATATTTGATTCAGGATTCAGCTAGGTTGCAAATTCAAATTCTAGTATTACTATTACAGTTTTATTATCTGATAATTTCTTTTATTTGTGCAAAAAGAAAATTAGCTCCCCTGCATATTCTCATATTTAGGCCCCTCGATATTGGTAAGTAGAACATACTCATTATCATTGCTGGAGATTGACCCTTGATTATTATTATCTTTTTATGTTGTTTGACCTGTTTAAGGGTGAAATCTAGAGTAGAAAGAGTTAAGATTAATTGAAGAAAATTGGGTACCAACAAAGTTCATAAAAGTATGATTTTATTATATATTTTGACATATGAATCATATAATATAAATGTATTTGTTCCTTCAGAAGGGGTTTATTTGAATATGTATTAGTGAACCTCTTCTAATAATGAGAAAGGTTAATCCAATATTTTTTTAGAAATGTATGAATTGGAAGTCTGTACAATGTTATGTCTAGAAACGTGCATAATGCCTATGTGTGGTAGATGAGTAGCCAAACCACCAAAACGATAATGCCAAAGGAACACACTCCTTAATGGAAGTCTGATCATATATTAGAGATATCTCACACCTGGGATAAGGTAAATTCTATATTATGCACCTATGATAACAGGTGGAATTATTCTCAGGTATATGAAGGGCAAAAATAACAATAATTCTTTTGAGAGGAAGAATGAGAATCTGAGACTTACTATGCCTCAGTATTGTACTTAGTTTTTCTTACAGGAGGTCCTTAGGGTGATAAAGAAGAGAATCTAGAACTGTGTTCATCATTGATATTTTTTAAAAAAAATTATTAAATTTATTGGGGTGACATTGGTTAGTAAAATTTATGTAGGTTTGAAGTGTACATTTTTATAATACATCATCAATATATTGCATTGTGTATTCACCATCCAGGGTTGATTCTCCTTCCATCACCATGTATTTGACACCCTTTACTCTCTTCTACCACCCTCCCGCCCCTTATCCTCTGCTAACCACTAAACAGTTTTCTGTGTCTATGAGTTTTTTGTTTGTCTTGTTCATTTGTTGATTTCAGTTTTATATCCCACATATAAGGGAAGTCATATGGTTCTCAGCTTTTTCTGTCTGACTTATTTTGTTTAGCAAGATAATCTCAAGATCCATCCATGTTGTTGCAAATGGCAGTATTTCATCTTTTCTTATGGCCAAGTAGTATTCCATTATATATATGTACTGCATCTTCTTTATCCAGTCATCTGTTGTGTTGAAGGGCACTTTAGTTGTTTCAATGTCTTGGCCACCACAAATAATGCTACTATGAACACAGGGGTGATTAATGCTACAGTGAACAAAGATATCGTATATCTTTACAAATAAATGTTTTCAGATATTTGGGTACATACCCAGAAGAGGAATTGCTGGGTCCTATAGTAATTCTATTCTTAATTTTTTGAGAAGCCTCCATACAATTTTCTATAGTGGCTGTACAAATTTATATTCCCACCAGCAGTGTATGAGGATTCCTTTTTCTCTACAGCCTCCCCAACACTTATTATTTGTCTTGTTCATGATAGCCATTCTATCTGGTGTGAGGTGATATCTCATTGTAGTTTTATTTGCACTTCTCTAATAGATAGTGAAGTTGAGCATTTCTTCATATATCCATTGGTCATTTGTATGTATTCTTGGAAGAAGTATTTGTTAAGGTCATCTGCCCATTTTTTAGTTGGATTGTAAATGTTTTTGGTGTTGAGTTATATGAGTTCTTCATATATTTTGGATATTAGCCTGTTATTGGAGGTGTTGTGTGCAAATATCTTCTCTCATTCAGTTGGTTACCTCTGTTTTATTCATGGTGTCTTTTGCTGTGCTTTTTATTTTGATATAATACCATTCATTTATATTTGCTTTTACTTCCCTTGTCTTTGAGGTCAAATTCATAAAATCTTCTCTGAACCCAAGGTTCATAAGTTTAGTACTTATGTTTTCTTATGTTTACTGTTTCAGATCTAATGTTTAGGTCTTTGATCCAATTTCAGTTAATTTGGGTATATGGTGATTGCAGTCTAGATTCATTCTTTTGTGCATGGCTTTCCAATTCTCCCAGTACCATTTATTGAAGAGTCTCTTTCCTCGGATTATTTGCCCATATATGTGTGGGTTTATTTCTGCGTTCTCAGTTCTAATCTATTGGTCTGCGTGTCTGTTTTTCTGCCAAGACAATGCTGTTTTTCTATTGTTTGTTTGTTTTTTTTAGCTGAGCCATCCTGCCACCTTTTGGCAACTCAGCAGCAGCTCAGCTCAGGCCTGGAATTGAACCACTGTTGTTCAGAGCTCGCACTCTTTTTTTTTTAATTGGGGAACTGGGGGGATGGGAACGATGCTGGGGAATTGGGGAAAGAGAACAGACAAGTTGCCATCGTTTTGTTCTTCAGTCTAGTTGTGGAGGACGTTGCTTCACTGACCCAAGTTGGCACCATCATTGCGCTCTTCCTGGGCGAGGCAGATCAGTCGCCAGCTTCTGGACGGCCGCTCACTGCGGCTGCTGGCCGCTCACGCTGGCTGCTGGCTACACACGATAGCCCATGGCAACCCACTGACACAGGAGCTGCAGCCTATGCTGTCTCCGGTGACTCATGGCAGCCCAGCTCCAGGTTGAGCTGTTGTTCAGCATCTTAGCTGTGGAGGACAGTGTCACTGGCCCTCATATGTGGGATCCGAACCGGGGCCCTCTGGCATCCCAAGCCAGTTCTTAACCATGGCACCACTCGGCTGGCCCAGAGCTCGCACTCTTGAGCGAGCTCTTAACCAACTGAGCCACATGGCCGGCCCTAAGACAATGCTGTTTTGATTATTTTCACTTTATAGTATAAATTGAAGTCAGGGAGCATTTGTCACTAATCTTTGAAAATTGACCAGAAGTTCCTGAGTGCTCATTTTTGGGGAGAATATTTTGGGGCATTTAAAAGCAAATATTGAGAAAATATTCGGTGAATTATTACTTTTCAACACAAAGTATATTAAATATTTGATCAGATTGAAATTGAGGGAGATATATGCTTCGAATATGAACTATTTTTCATAAACTATATTTTCAACTCTTAAAACCACTGTTGGTTAGAGTTAACATAATCTAATAGCAGAAGTAGCTGATTGAAACATTATTCCAACTTGTTCTAACTATTCAAAGAGAAAATTCTGGCTTGAGCATACTGACGATGTCATGGACTTCCTTGTCCACCGTACTCCTTTTCTTTTTCTCTTTCTCTGACCCAGACTCATTTTGAGAAATATGTGGTTTGTTACATGTTTAGTTCACATTGGTCTTATTTACTCCTGTGTTGTCAATCCCTACAGCTTTCCCTGGCCCATTGTTAGCACTCAGTATTGAGTGATTATGTGTACAGCACAGTTTCTTCAGATAAGAGTATCACTGGATAAGAGGAGGTGAAAGTTTGAAAATGAAATAATAATAATAATTTATATATGTATATAGTATATGTGTGTGTAATAAACATGTGTCTACATAGGAGACTGGATTCTCACTATAATTTTATTGAAATATGTTTGCTTAGCTTATAATTTCTTATTGGCTATGTTGATATTTAACATAGTAGTGTTAAGTATTGTAGCATTTACATATTTTCATTGAGAAGATATTTCTTGTGAGTGTCTCTCAAGATTGCATGAGAATTACAGAAAGAATCAGTGATGTTAATATACTGAATTTTATACTTCCTTTATTTTCACCTATAAATTTAGAGCCAAATATGAGATGTTACTAACAGCGATTGTTGATAAGAGCTTGCTTAATATTTCAGCAATTTCTGACAATTCTAGAATCTAACACCTTGCCAAACATGCTGGAATAAGAGACTCTATGCTTAAATAACTTACAAATGATATTCACACCTTAATAATGTGCAAAGGGTATTCCCCAGTGTAACCTTTTCTCTCTTACTATATTCATAGTTACATCAGTTTTTATCATCTATATTAGAAAGAAAAATATTGTTTCTCAGGCTGTCAGTATATATTTATTTTTATGCAGTCTGTTTGTTTTGCTATCACTCAATTTCTCTTCAGAGCTGAAGAAACATAAAAAAAGAGCATGATTATAGCTAAAATTATATGTATCTTGGAAGGTATCCCTGCTTCTATATTTTTACATGTTTCCATTAACTGCAGAATTATTCTGTCATATCACTTGGAGTGGAACTTGACCTTGTTCCAAAATGGGTGACATGATAACCTGTTGCTATAGGAATTTTGAAGCTCTTTTAAATGAAGCTATAAAACAGTTATAAATTCCTTCACTCCAGCAGATTATGGATTTGAAGGAAGAATACACATTTTGGAGAGATCTCAATAATTGCCAAGAAATAAATCAACTGTCCATAATCCTTTAAGATCCAGGTGCTCGTGTGGCTGTTAAAGGTGGCAAGCAGAGCTAAAAGATGAGACTGCCTGGGTTAGTCACCCGTTTGATACAGTCCAAGTGAACAAATTGACTGTATCGCTTCTGCACTTATTAGCTAATTTCAATCTGCTCTGCCATGTTAAGAAGCTAACTGGGCTTGGAAGTAACTTAGACTCTGCGTTTCCTCTATCTGTGGGGTTTTGTTTGGGAAAACCTGGCAGATGGGCTCTTTGTGTTGAAAAAAAGGTGGTTTTCTGTCATCACACTTGTCTGTGACTGCTTTTGGAGAAGAGGCAAGAAGCAGAAAAGGACAGAAAGGCAGAATAAATTTGGTTATAAATTGGGGAAACAAGCTTGTCTTGACAAATTCTGCTCTGTGAAATACACCAAAACACTAATGATTATTGAGTCAAAAAGAAACTGGTGTAAATAAAAAAAGTCAAGTACTTTAAGTCTCAGTTATGGTATACCTTAAGGATTTGTATTATCTCATCTAAAAATATTTATACAAATGCATCCAATGTTGGATCTGTTATAGAAAGTACCAACAAATATTTGCTGAACTTGGACTCAAGGACTATGAAATGTGTGTAAAATTATAACTTTGGAATTATTGATAAGTGAGACCATTTTAAAGTCAGCAAAATATTATGCTGAGGATTTCTTCATAAGTCCCCAATGTAACAGTGATGGAGGTTATATGTAAAACTTTTTTTCCCATCACCTAAAGTCTAATAATGAAAGATTTAAGTGATCAAAATAATTTCATTATTACCTATTGAATAGCTTAGTGTGTGTTTATGTGTGCATTTATATATATATATATAATATATATATAATATATATATATATATATATATATGTGTGTACACACATATGTAATTATATGTATTTATTTATTGCTCACAAATAAAGTTAACTATAGCTATCTCAAATCCTGACAATAAAGGGGTGTCCAAATAAAAAATAAAGTTGTACAACATAGAATCATGACAAAGATTTATTGGTGTAAGTACAGATGACTCCTCAGCTCCTAGGTTCCTGGTTGAGGTTTTATTGTGAGGTTATACCCAACAGGTTTGAATCTCAACTCTAAATGACCACTGAAAATAACAAGACTAGAGTGGCTTGATCCCAGGCAACTTAGTGAGAGGCTATTTATAATGAGCAAAAAAAATTTGATAATACTGCAAAAGCTTTTGTTCCCTAAAGATTTAAAGTGGGGGGAAAAAAAAGACTTCTCTACTTCTCTTTACTTTGAAGTTCCTATTGACTCAAGGACTCAATCCTCATTCTGGAAGGATAGAAAAAATCCCCTTATGTCTTGCTTTCTCAGTGAGATATGTTTCAGAATAATATATGACTTAGTATTGGTTTAACTTTAATCAGATACTCTGAAATGCTCCCTAACAACAGACTGGAATCTAAGGGCCTATAAGAATTATTCTATATAATTAGCATATAAATTTACCAGAGAAAGTGAATGGAGCAAGAAGAATTTTAAGCCTCTTCTTAACAAGAGAAGTAGATTTGCATTATAATATAATATAAACCTACTGTTTGTAGCTACAATATAAACCTACTGTTAAGAAAAGCCAAGATCCCAAAAAAATTAAATACAGAAAATAAAATTTCTCTCTTTGACCAGCTATTTGCTTTTTATTGTTCATTAAGTACCAGTGCACAGATGAACTGGCATGAATACAAAAGTTTATGGCAATCTTCACAGCTGTATGCAAGATATAGCTGATTTTTGGCATACAGCTAGAACATTATGTGTTTCTATTTCATTTCTCTGTAAAATTCATGTTTGTGAAAAATTCTCACAGGATACAAATTCAATTTTGTGGAATTTTACAATAACACACAAAATATACATATTGCAAAAATGTGAACAAAATTACATGAATTAACATATTCAAATGTTTATCTATGGAAGGAAATGGCGAATGAGAATAAGAGGTGCTTTAAAGGAATTTAAGAAGTAAAAATCCATTAGAAGAGACATTAGGTGGAAAGTTTACCATGGTTTTTCTGCAATGATAATCACTGAATTTATATTCTCCATGATATTGGCAGTACTGTATATGTACATACTGGAATAAAGTTTTTAAGGGAATGAATACTATTTCCTTCAACTTCAAAAATTTTACAATTTATTTTGCCTTGTTTTTCATAGATTTCATGATTAGTACTTTAAAGGCTGCACAGCTATCCTTAAAGTTATATAATATAATTTACATATCTATTCATTACTCCTTTGTTGATTGACTTTATACTTAATGATCTATTTTTAACAGTACATGACACTTTTTCATTTTGTAAAATAGATGCAATCCTAGTCTTCTATGTTTAAATGTTTGAAAATATAAAGATGGTTTCCATGTTTAAAATCTTTCTGAAGCACCTCGTATAATCAATTTTTTCTCTAATGAAGGGATCAAATTCTAATTTCACATATGTGCTATGTTTTAAAGAACCCGCCCTCTTGTCAGACTTTGTGCTATACCTTCCCTCGTATAACAGAGCACTCTATTCTAGGGAGGGTATCTAGCCTATTTATGTGTCATGATTTTTATATAAAGGCATCTTTGAGTAGATGTGCACTATGGATGGTACAGCACTGCCTCTGTGGGAAGAGAAATGTGTCTCCTCCTCTGGATAGACACAGCCCAAGCCAGAACCCAAGGGCTCACATGCTGAGCACACTGAACTGCAGCCCCAATTGATTCCTCCCCAGGGACCTTTACCCATGACCTTGGTTAAAAGTGGTAAAATGGGAACTCAAGCAGTTAAATATCTCAAAGCAGCATTCAAACCCAAGTCCCTTTAACTTTTTATTTTTTATTTTTTTTTTATTTTAAAGATTTTATTGGGGAATTGGGGGAGGTAACAGTGTTGGAAAATCAAGAAAGGGGAACAGACAAGATGGTGTCCTTTTGTTCTTCAGTCTTGTTGTGGAGGACGTGGCTCCACTGGCCCATGTTGGTATTGTGATCATCGCGCTCTTCCCGGCTGAGGCAGATCAGTGGCTGGCCATTGAACGTCCACCCAGGGCAGCCCATTTATAGCTCTTTCTTCTGTTGCCATGAAAGATAGTCATCACAATATAATTAACATTTATTCAGCACTTCCTAAATGCTTTCATGCAAACAATATATGCCAGACAGCCTATAAAACAATGCCTTATACACACATTCTGTTTAATCTTAAAATACTAATTCTGTCAGCGTTTTACTTATGAGAAAACCGAAGCTTAGAAATGAAGCACCTTGGAGAAGGTCAACTGGTAAATTTCAGAATGGAGTTTCAAATTCCCACGGTCAGCTCCAAAACACAGGTACTTAATCATGGCATTGTGTGGTTTTTCTGCAAAACTTATGAGCTGGAGCTGTGACCAGGGGTCTCGCTGTACTACTTTGTACAGTGAAGGGACACAGACTCAGCTTCAGGGGTACACTTCTAGGCCTACTCCAGGTCTTTTGATTTAGAGTCACCCCAGGGATCTGCATTTTAACTATCACTCTATGACCCTTAGGGAAATAAAAACTTAAAACAGATAACTTGTCATAGGATACCCTTGCTTGAAATTCAATAGTGACTTTCTTCTGCCTATCTGATAAAAAAACTAAAAACAAAACAAAACAAAACAAAACAAACCCCTAAATTTTAAAGCATGGCATTACAAAGGTTTGCTTTATCTGGAACTTTTCTAGATATGTTTGCTCTCTCAAGTCTGCACCTATAGCCTAATCATATCAAACTTTGTGTTAAAAATGATAATATTAATACCTACAATTTCCCAAATAGGTATTATATTCCATTTACTGTTACATGTACTTGCAAAGTATACCAAATGTAAGTATCTTAATAAGCTCATGGTGCAGCTATCATTACTATTTTAATATCCAGATTAAAAATCAGAGTCTCAGAGAGGTGAAGGAATTAGTTCAAGGTCACACAACCATTAGATCTCAGGCACTTGCATGCCAGCCCCAACACTCTTGTATATGATGCTGGTATGTCTCCCAAATTATAGACATAGTCACAGAAGCGTGAGTAAGCATGTGTTTAGATAATAGCAAGCTCTTCAGTAACATGAGTAAACAGCTTATTTTCAATTTTTTGTGATTTTTTTTGCTCATTGTAAATAAGGAGCTTGACTGAGACTTAAATACGTCAGGTTACTTGCCAGGATACTAGCTAGCTAGAGGAAGTAGAGCCAGGAACCAATTCCAAGTTCAATTCCTAAATCTTCACAGTTTATGGACTGACTGTCTTATGCATGTTCTTGACACAGCATGGTGCCTCTCATCCACTTTGCTGGAATCCCCCATTTTGAATAAATCCCATACTCCCATTTGTATCCCAATCATGAGGTTAATCCTAAATCACAGTTAAACTATGAGGATATATTTATCTGAAGTAGACACATTTCTTTATTTTTTGTAATTCTCCTGGGAGTGGTTGGTCCCTAATCCTAACCCTGATTCTTATTTCCATGTGTATCTCTCACTCAGTCTTAATTTTCAGACTTTCTTTTTCTCTAATTTGAGAGCTCTGCCTGGTCTTTTTTTCCTGGATTGTTGTTTCTGGCCCTTTAAAATCTACCTCCTACGTTCTCTATCCACCATGAGCTCCAGCACACTTTTAAATATTGCTAAGAAAAATGGAGGTCTATTCTTTACTTCAGAAGGGGTATTTTATAGCATTTAAAATAATTTATTTCAAGGGCAATTAGGGAAGTGAGGTATTGGAGTTTTAGATATGTACTTTGTCAACAGAATAATTCAATTCATTAAAATCTACTTTATATGTGAGACTCTTAGCTAGAGGCAGAAAGGCATACAAAGATAAATTAAACAAGGTCTGGCCTCATGCAACTTAAATTATTAGGGATACTAAGATATACTCAAAAACCATCAAGTGTCATCTGTAAGAGTTCACTTGATAGTAATGAATGATTAGCTCCCTTAGACCAATTTTTTCCATCCTAGAAGTTATGCAAATTACAATCAGAATAGAATAAAATACATGTCTACAAATATATTCAAATTAGAAATTACCTAAAAGTCAAAACATAAGTGTTTTTATATAAATTATATTTATGCAAGTATAATGAAACATCATTAATAATGATTATTTAAATCTAGATTTATTGACAAAAGAAATAGCATTGATATATTTTAAAAGAAAAAAGGTTAAAATGCAATATTTACAAAGGGGTTTAATTTGGCTTTAAAATGTATGTATGAGAGAGAAAGAGAGAGACAGAGAAATATTTAGAGAAGTTGAGAGAATTATACACCATATTTTTAACAGGAATTGTCTCAGGGTGGTAGGCTTTGCATGACATTTTGGATTTGCTTATTATGTATTAAAATCAGTTCCCTAAAATTTACCTATATTCATCCTGTAATTATGTATTTTTTGTTTCTTATTAAATATATTTTCCCCAAATCGAGATATGGTGATTAAAAAAAATCAGCTATTGTCATCCATAGAATTCAATTGATAATGATCTAATTCCTCATAAGGGGATAAGAAAGAGATACAATTTTTTGTATTCTAGCTATCTTTCTAATGTGTCATAAAAGTTATAATTGAACATCACCAGGAATAAGATTGCCTTTGTCATTTATAAAGCTACATTTAGTAATTGTTATTGTTACTGGAACAATCTTCATAATACCAGCTGCTTTATTTAACCAACAATATCAGGGTATGCGTTGTTCCACATATGTGATGTTTCCATAAGTGAGAAAGTCTTCCCAAATGAAATGTACACGACTTTGTTTAATCATTTGCTGATAAAGTCATCTTTGTTAAAACATCAGTTTTTAAAATTTTAAAAAATCAATTCCCACAACTGTAAAACGTGCCTGTCTCTTGGACGCCATCACCACTGACCCCCAATCTTCTGTGTTTTGAAGGTAGCAAATTATTCAGATTCTTTTAGTCAAATATAAAATAAGAGCAAGCAGGGTCTGCCTAAGTGCTAGGGCTTCACCTGTGATTTATCTATAAATAACTCATACACATTTTGCTATTTGACATTTATGACACATTTGGCTGAACTCAGATTATTCCCACATTCTTCAGAATTTTCCCCTTTCCTCTCAAAAAGTGAACTTGGCAAGATAAATGAATTTAGTATTAAGTGAGATGTTACTTTCTGTGAGTGTATGTGTATAAATATGGCAACACTCTAGAGACATTGTGTGATATTTTTTTCCTTGAAGGGATGAGTGTATCATCATGATAAATATTCTACCTTGTCCTTGAAAAAAACATGTGCCATGGGGATTTTGTCTGTGTATTCTTCATGTTGTCATTTCTAAGTAACCTCAGGATATTTGCTCTGTCACAAGCACTATAATACATTCTGAAATTGCTTTCATTTTTTAGATTCATCTGAGGCTCAGAGGAATGTGTGGGCAAAATTTGATATGGACTTGAATAAAGTCGAGGTATGGTAGATTCCTTAAGAAATGTATACCTGGTTTACATAACAGAATGTCTTTTGTCAACAGTTTACATATCCACTTTCAGAACTTTGTTGTGAGGTTCTCATATATCACCATATTTTTGAAAATATGCTGTAAATTTTCTTTTAGTATGTTTCCCCATAACACCCTTAGATGAGTCATATGTGCCTATAACAACCTAAAAAGTCTACTTTTAGCTCTGATAGCATGTGTGAAGTTTCCTTATGCTCAAAAGATGTGGAGGGCTTGATATAAGAGGGTAGATTTGGTGGCAGGTGGGGGGAGAGAGAGAGAATTATGAAAGGAGCTTAAGAGATTATTTTGATTGTCAATAATACTGTCATTGAATGTAAACTGATAAACTTCTTAGTACTGATGATATAAAACAGTAAAAAGAACCACACAAAAGAGAACAGAGAATCACCTGACAGGACACGGTACCAATAAAGCCAGCCAACACCAATGCTCATGGGGCATCGATCTGTCTTTTGGGCTGTAGCACCTGCAGCTAATTGGTGCACAGAGCTCACCAGTCACTGTGGTTTAGCACACTCAGCTCTCCCCTGTATGTGCTGTGAGAATCAGGGCGGCTAATTGCTATGGCTTCAGTGCCAGTGAATCAACATGCTGAGCTAATAGCGACAGATAGAGGGCAGACGGATTCCTGCTAGCAGCTTAGACTTAGTTGCTTGTGATAACTAAGGCAGTTGACATACATCTCAGCACGGGGAGAAAGATATATGCCTTCTGGATTAATATGCTGAGGTGATTTTTCTTTTTTCCTGTATAACATTTTCTTGATGATGCGAGACTGGATAGTAATGCCTCACAGAATCAAGAAGTATAACGTGTGAACGAATCGTCTTGGACTTAGATTATGAGCACTGGTTATTTTGAAAGGGATGTGCAGGAGGCAGCCTTGGAAAGAAAACTTCCTGCACAATCTTACATGGGCTAAAGATGAAACTTTGAATCGGCAAGTAAGTTCTCCCCCCACCCCCACTTCCTTTTCTTAATCTTTCAAATTTAAGGCAGCAGTAAAGTACAAAAAAAGTTAAGACTTCCGTTTCAGTACAATGGGTCTCTCATGGTATCACTTTCTGTCATGCTCGTTCACAGAATAGAGTAGTTACGGTGAACAAGTAATTATCTTCTGGATGAATGAACCCAACCGCTTATCCTCTCAGTTTCCCTGATTACTATGTGTATTGTAATTTTTTTTCCTGATTACTATGTGGTATTCTAATTTTGTTGACACATGAATGTAATATTTAGAAACACACTTTTGAATTATAACTCTGTGTGATTTGTCTTTTTTTTTTAAATGTTAATCCTCAACCACTTTCCTTGCTTTTGTCTCTCTGACAAAAGATAGAAAAAAAGGGGCATAAATATGGCATGTTATGTGTGGTTTTTGTGTGTGCAAATAGCGTATGCAATGTTTTGTTTTGTGTGTGGGAGCTACTGGAGGTTATAGTTAGTGGGTAAGTTAAGGTGGCTAACTCTGCCTGGCAATTGAAAGCATTATATTTTCTATTTTGTTATAATATAGAGTATCCTGATATAGTCTTCACTATGAGTGTTTTAGTGTATTAGAATACCTGCTGTTTTACAAAAGTACCCCAGTACATTAAGAATTCAAATCCAGGTGGACTTTATCCTTATAAAACAAAATTAATACTACATAGTAGTACTAACAGCTTTCCCACTGTGTGGTGTGACCTTTACTTTAAACATATACTTTGGTAGCTATAGGGAAGGAGGACTCTGAGTAACAGGCCGGGTCTGCTGGTACTCTCATGTGTATCTCTCATCTGCACAGATGGTCATCGATTTGGTGGAGGTGTAGCATGTATGCAGACAGCCATTGTTAACCAGAGTATAATATGACTGCCTCATGTAAGGTTAACTCCGAGTCCATACTCATTTCCTTTCACAAATAGAGCTAATTGTCAAGTGTAGTAACCAAATACTTAAAGGGTAAAGTTATTGTGTTGCTTCACATTAGAGAAGCAAATAATTTGTAAAAGAGGTAGATTTTAAGCATAGAACGCTTCCTGTAGTTTTTACAGCAAGTTTAATGATTTTTGTGTATGTGCATGTGAACTTATTTTTTACTGCAAATTGTCTCTTCTATAAATTTCTTTACTTTTCGTTGTTGTTGTGGCTAAGCGTGAGTCACTGCTTTTATCTGTACATGTGAGTCTTCAAATTTCAGCAACTTGATCTCCTTGACTGTGGACCCGTTCCCCTATAAAATAAAAGGGCAATTTAATGTACACCCAGTTGCACTGAGGTGGGACAGCCTCACCTCTCAGCTGTTGCAATGATGGACTGAGCAGGGGATGTGAATCCTCTCACTTTACCTTAAAAATGACCCCTAAACATTAACTATTAATGGACCTGACTAGATCAGGGTGTCTGCTATCTTGCTGTTAGCTACTTGTCTGGAATACTATGTGGTAAAAATTTGAGTATTCTTTTTAAAAGGTTTAAATAAACCTTTCATGTTCTAAGAGATTTTAAAAATAATGATGTATTCATTAATGATATTTGATGAGCTTAGTAAGTATCTGAACTATAAAAAGTAGTTCAAAACACTAATAATTATAATTCTAAAAAAAGAACTAAGAGTTCAAGTTAAATGTCCATTACAAACTTTCTTAATCTTCCCACATTTAAATTTTGTGTAGTATGCATTTTGTCTTTTTATCATCCAACTTGAAAGGCAGGCAGGGAAAGATAAACTGAAGCCATTTGCAAAAATTCTCCAGTATTTTGGTACACAGCCTAAGTTTGAAGCTAAATGTGAAAGGTAATTACTCTTTTCTTGTCAAAGAAAATCACTATTTTTCTTTGATCACAAAATGTGTGTCAAGCAAATGTATGTTGAACAATTAATTATACCTTTCTGTAATCACTTGTTCATGAGGGCTTTTTCCTCCTGAATAAATAATGAGCCTTTACAATAACAGTAAAAGTAAAACCAAATAATAATAATAATAATAATAATAATAATAATAATAATAATAATCTCCTAAATGTGAATATTGTTTAAGGGTAGATGGGCATACTCCCCCTTGTTGTTAATGCACAAGTTAATAAGAACCTTTTAGTAAGAACTTTTTTTCAGACAACAGGAACTTTTGTTTCTATTTACGTGGTGTAAAGTAATGCAAAACTTCTCTCATGAACTAGCTGTTATCTCAACTTTTTCCTAGCACAGAAGCCCCCTGTATACACTTACATTTTATTGTAGCCTTAAAATTGGCAGCATAGATGCTTTTAAGTTTACTGAGGATTCTAATCTATGAATAAACTCAAGTTGGCAGAAATAATAATCTCAACAAAGAAATTGCTTCTAAATCAAGTGGGAGTGTTTACTGTCTAAAAGTTTAATTTTGCTTGGGATTCTGTGTTAAGAGTAGGTTTTGGTCATGGTTACTTTTTTGTTTTTTCTTTCTCCACTTTTTTTTGTTTGTTTTTTAAAGACTTTTCTTACTATCTAAAGCACTGGTGCCCTTGAACTATTTTGTCATTCTGTATCTTTCACATGCACACATATGGAAGGCTTCATAGAATTATAATTTAAAAAAAATAGTTTTACTGAATGGGGGTGACTTTCTAAAATGTTTTTTGTTACTCTCAATTAAAGCTTTGTTTGGATATAGATATGTCTTCTTTTGTAATGGGATTTTTATTTGTTATTACTTTATAATATAGCAGTCTGTAGATTCAAAACTAGTCACATATGGGGTTTCATATATTAGTTTTATGCTCAAATATCACTGGGTTCCATGAGGAACTATGGGAATTAATTAGTGTTCATAGTCAATTTTGAGTGAAAAAAAAGAGCTACTGTGAGTAATTTATGGCAAGATAATGTCCTCTTGGTAGAATCTCTGCAAATTTCAAAGGTTCAAGTGCTCAGAAACTGAACTCATATGTAACTTTCCTTGAAAATGAATATTGGAACGACTTAGATTGAAATAGTGACAGAACCAGAGAATATATACAAAAATTCCAAATGCAGCCATTGCTTTTTTGCATGTAGGAATGATGGGGGATAAGGAGGTAATTTTGAGTGTGAATAGAAATACTGTGGCCTTGAAGTAGAATCACCACCTGTAATGTAGGAACCAAAGTGCCAGATTTACAGGACTGTGAAGATGGATGTGACTTGGTGTCACCGTGCAAATAAGTCATACGCTAATGAGCAAGATAAACACACACACACACACACACACACACAGTTTATTCAGTGAAGTAAGGGGCATAGAAACTTCAGACTCTCAGATTCTGGTACAAAGATAACAATTATTTTCCTTGGAAGCTTCTGCACATCCTAAACATTTTTGTCTCAGTGCCCACATCTATAAAACTAAGCCTATCAGAGTTTATGTAAGGATAAGCCAAGAAAAAGAATAAAAAGCCTGTGAATTGTTAAATAAGCTAAAGTGCAATTAATCTACTTTTCTAGCAATTACTTATCAAGGTGATCATGGGTGTGTGTGTGTGTGTGTGTGTGTGTGTGTGTGTGTGTGTGTGTTTTGTGTGTGTGTGTGTGAATGTATCAACAAACAATAACAGCAATGACATATTTTCCAGTATCAAGAGTAAAAGTTTCTACCTGAGTGCTGTGATGGACAAATTTTCTTTTACATCACAAGGCATTTAAAGGTTGCACTCAACCTTAAATATCAAACCATGGCTATTGAAGCTATAAATGTAAGAGGCGAAAGCAGTCATTACTTCAAGAAACTAAAGACTATCAAGCATTTCTTTCCATCCTCCTGATAAATGGGGAAAAAATATATCAGTTTGTTTATTGTGTTCCTTGATGGAAAAGAAATTGACAGGAGGTGTAACTTTTTTATGGTATTTAGAGTGTAAGCATTCTCAGGCCATGGCAGATGTGTAGTTCCTATTACTTTGAAAAGTCATTCATTCTAATGCCTAGTGAAAGGGCGGGTTTCAGGCCAAATGAAACACTGTTTCCTGAATGGGGGAAGACAGCGGTGTGTGCGATGAAGTGCATCATTCAAATGGAAGCCCAGCTAATGAATGCTGTGTCTGTTGTTTTCATGGAGGTGTCAGAATGAGCCTTTTCTGATTCTGCATCACTGAATCCTTATGGAAATGCAAATTGTTTATCCAAGGACAGTGACTTTTCTTTTTGCTTTATCATTTAGGAACTGATTTCTTCAACTTTGCAGCACACCACTGGAATCCAGAGAAGGTTCATTAAAACTGGATGAGCGGTTGTTATTGCTTTAGAACCTTAAGACACTGTCTGAGAGACAGACACAAAGAAGTCACAGAGAGATGCTCACAGAGATACATGCTCAGAGAGAGAGTCAGAGAGCGTCATATGAGGAACAGAGAGTCTCACAGAAAGAGAGATAAAAAATTTAGAGACACAGAGTGAAAGATAAGCAAAAACCAAAAAGAACGGGGGCATGAAGAGACGAAGATACACAGTGAGAAAAGAAGACGGAGAGGGGGGATAGAAAGAGATAAGTGGAGGTTGAGAGACAGACAGAATAGGAGCCCGGCAGAGAGAATTACATAAACAGGGAAGTGAACAGAAAAAGTCTGGCAGAGAAACAAATGCTGTGGTTTTTTGTTTGTTTGTTTGTTTGTTTGTTTTTTAATTTGTTTGTTTTAGGGGATAAAATATAGGGGAAAGGGGAATAGAGACAACAGACTGAAGACAGAGACAAAAAGGGTGATTCAGACAGGTGACAAATCAGACAGAAAAAGAAAGAAACAGGTTGAAAGAGGAGATAGCCTATGTGATCCAGAGATGGAAAAATGAGAGAAAGAGAGAAAGAGAATGTGAATGGAAAGATGGGTGGAGAACACATGGCACTGAACTTTAATTCCACTCCAGCCTCTCACTAATAATGAGCTTGTTATCTAACCTCTCAGCCCTGGTTTCTGTCTGTAAAGGGTTAATTAACAAAGGATTGATTCACATATATAAAACACCTTAGCATAGGACCTGGAACCAAGAAATGTCTCTGATTATCATTTAGGTGCAATTCCTACAGTAGAGGTTTTGGAGTCAGAGCTCAAGTCAAATCCTCGTCTCACCCCTAATTCTATAGAGAATATAGTGAATAATTTAACATTGATAAACTACTGTTGCTTCAGATGTTATTATTAAAACTCAGATATTATTTTCTACCTAATAGGCATGCTCTTTGAATTAAATATGAAAGGGTGTATTTCATTTGGGTTTTTGTGCAGTGTATTTTAGTAGTTCGGCTAACTTGCTCAGTGTCCAGAATTTAGTAGAGTATTCAATAAATATTTAATCAGTGAATGCATACTTGTTCTGAATATTAGTTCCCGCAGAGTGATGAAAAACTGAAATGATGTTTAGGTGTTTTAATATGAAGCACTGCAATACAATAGTTTCCTCTTGTCTGCTTTCCAGAGGATGGTAGTACCAATTGGCAGAATTGCTATAGGAGAGGCCTTCCTGCTATCCATCCTACTTTCTTAATAACAATTAAAAAAAGAGCTGTGACCAGGAACATTATTTGTCTTGTCCTGGTGATGACTTGTGGTCATTTTAACATGTTTATTTACTTAATACAGGAACTATTTGTGAAGAGAGAGGTTGTTGGGATTTGGAAAGGGTGAATGTGTGTAATAAGAGTGAAGATGGACTAGGGGCAAAGAGAAGTAGACCATTAGTTAGAAAAAGGCATTAAACTGAGAAGTGGGAAGGAAGATTTTGGAAAACTGAGATAAACATGTGCTTACTTTTCTGAATTGCAAGCAGAGATGGCATAAAGCAGCATAAAAAAGAATGTGTATGATGCACATGTGAAAATTACATTATAAAAGGTAGATTATGAGAAAATAAAGCAGTTTGCCAAATTATAATTGAAAGATTCAAAATTTCAATATCGATTTTATGTTTTCTTTTATTTGAACTTTTTCTTAATTCTTGAATTTTTGAATACTGACCTCTGTTTATTAAATATGTTCCTTATACACAGCTGTATTTAGAGGAAAGCAGTCTAAGAATGTTTGCAAGAGTTTAATTTGAATGCTTTTTTCTGCTTCCTTTGCTGTGCTGTTAAATTTGTTTGATAAATATGTGAAAAAATAAAGAATAAATATTGAACATTTACTGTGTGCCAGGAACTATTCATGGTACTTTTAAATGTGTTACCCACTTAACCTCTGTAAGGTACATGATATAGAACAGATTCCTCCTCCCTGTTAATTTTATTTTTGAATATCTCTGCCTGAGCCTCTTCATCTAATAGGTGTTGACAGTCTGTTAAACAACTTTACTATCCGATGTTATAAACATGGAATAGAATGCTCTGTTTTTGAACATTAGCTATGGTTACATTGGTGTGCTACTATATTTTACCAAAAATGACAACAAATATTTTAGACATTTTTACAATGTTTATTGAGAAAGTTTCACTCAGGATATACTGAGCTCTAAATAGCATACATTGTATGAAATCTTATTTTGTATTCATATATCAAGGTTAAGAATGGAACAAAATGCAATAGGGCTTCAGATAATAAGGCTTCACATTATTATAGTTGCAAATAATTCTTTCAAATGATGGTAACTTCAGTGGAAGATATTGTGTGAATGAGAACATGCTAAACAAAAAAATTTCTAGTATTTATGGGGAATGATACATATTTAGCAAACAGTTGTCATTTGATGCAGATTACTTTTATTCCTCACTTTTTCATACACACACACACACACACACACACACAAACACAACTTATTAGAGCTCATTTTTATTTTAATCAAAGCAGTAGATGTGATGGTTAAAAAAACTCAAATTATGCATATAATTGAATGTACACTAGTTGCTGCTTCTCTAGTCAAGTCACTATACACTAATGAAAGAAGACTTCCAGAACTGCTTCAGAAAGTGGAAAGAATGATGGGATAAGCGTGTTCAAAGTGAGGGAGGGTATTTTGAGGGGGATTAGTGGCAATGTGTCTTTTACTGTAATGATTTTTTTTAAATTTAAACATTCACTGTATTGTTTGATCACACCTCATATAATATGTATAGAGATATATGTATATGCATACATATGTATGCATATACACGCATGTATGTATATATATATATATATGTATATATGTATATATAAAGAGGTTTATTATGCAGAATTAGCTCATGCAGTTATGGAGGCTGAGATTCCCAAGATCTTCAGTTGGCAAGCTATAGACCCAGGAGGTCTGATGGTGGGAGATTCAGTTCCAGTCTGAGTCCAAAGGCAGGAAAAGACCCCATCATTGATGACAGACAGAGAGAGCCCTTACACATTTTTTGTTCTATCCAGGCCTTTAATGAATTAAATGAGGGTCTTTCAAATTAGGGAGATCAATCCATTTTACTCAATCTACAAATTCAAATGTTAATCTCATTGCGAAACACCCTCAGAGTTGCACTCAGACTAACTTTTGACCAAATATCTGGGCACCCCATGACCCAGTCAAGCTGACACATAAAATTAACCATCACAACTATCTTGGTAGGGAAATTGGATGGTGGCTACCTGCTTACCTGGGGTTTGGTAATGGAAAATCAGCTTCCTAATTGACCTTACAACAGAAGTGGGAAATGAAATTTTATGATCATATAGGTATCTGTGTCACTAATGGCAAAGCACTGAAACACTCTTTGGTAGCCTTCTGGTTGTGTGCAGGGCTTGTCAGAAATGTGCTTCGCTGTGAGGTATTCAAGCAGAGGTGGACTTCTGTTTGATGACCCAAAGTTCGGGGGCTTTGTTTCAGTGTCTTGGGAAAACACTCTACTATCTAAGCTATCAGGCAGGAGATGTTTTAGAAGAAGATTGCTCAGCACTTGATGGGGAGGGGGGGGGAATCCTGATAATTAAACCAATGCCCTTGTTTAAGGTATCTCAACTAACATCACGCCCCTTCCCTGCTTCTCATGGTATGTAATTTGATTTGTTAAACTTATCATGTGATCTGCAGTTGATAGGCTGTTTTACATTATAAAGGTCTCCCAATTTTGTCATTTGCTATGTAATTTTCTGTAATCAGCTAAATAAGTTACTGGTCTTCCACTTTCAAACTTCAGCAAATTTGTTGAAATCACACATTTTCTTTTGCTGCTTCTTTGTCCTTGTGGTTTCTTATTTCCTTTAATTCCTATACTGAACTGAGTTTGTGGAGTTTAACTGCTAAGTGCTTTTGATCAATCTACATCTTAATGTCACAGATTTGCATTTCAAAATTAAATTAAGAAAAAGTGGTTTTCTTGGAATGGTAGATTTTTAAAGAGTTGCATTTATACAAGGGCTAAAAACTAAAATGTTGACTATCTTCTATATGACAAGATATCAGAAATATATCAATTTATCTCCATAAGGTGATGATTAGAATCATTGCTTCTTTGGAGAAATTTGGTTTTTCACTAATTAAGTACATGTTACTTCCTTGTCAGTGAATTATGTTTGCAGCTATTAAGTCACTTTGAGCCTTTAGCTTGTGTTTAAAGCACACACATGCACCACCACCAGCAGCAGCATTCAGGCTTACTATCACACTTATTTCTGCTGCATGTGTAATTTAATATTGAACATGGATGTTAAAGACATCGCAGGAGGAAGGAATAAGCTGTTATTCCTTAGCTCATCAGGAAATTCTCTCTCCTGCAGCTTTTCAGCAATTTGCAAGGTAGGAATTTAACAAGGAACAAAATAGAAACAAGATTTTTGGATAAAGTATAGCCTTCACACAAAGAGTATGTCTTAGTGTGTTTCATTTTGCTTTGTTTTTTTTTGTGTGTGATATCAAAGAGATTCTTATAAATGTTATAAAATATCTTGGTTGTCAAATCAATTTTAAGTCATGAATGTTTTTTGAAGCCACCCACTATGTTAGAGATGTTTATTTTTCCATATAGGATAAATCAGCCACAATTCCTGAGACATCCCATGTTGCTCCTATCCTTTTAAGTTGAGGTTTTTCTTATATGGAAAGTGATATTTTTTCTTGGGAGTCTCATATAGGAATGATCAGATTTCTAGGGATCCTTGATTCTATAAAGGATTAGATTCATAAGTTTGAATGGAACTTCAAATTAAATGACCCATTAAGTGAATTATTAAAGCAGTGTTACTGTTTCCATTGCAATCTGGCCTCCCAGTCCCACCACTTATGTGAACTCCCTAATACTGATATCACCACTGACCTCCTCCCAGCTAAATTCAATGGAAGATTGCAGGCTTTGTCTTATTTTCATCTATCTGTATTATTCAATCATGCCGACTCCTCCTTGATCTTTGAACTTTTCTCATCTCTTAATTTCCATGGCACAAATTATCTTTTGTCTTATTGTTTTTTTTTCTTTAACCTTATTTTTCAAGACACATTTCAGGTTCATTTTTAGGCAGATCTTTATATTTTACATGTTAACATGCTCAGTTATACTTTCTTGTTTTTCTTCTCTTTCCTTATTTCATATTACACCTGATTTATTTCATCCACTGTTAAATTCTTAACTAAGTTCTGCCTGCAGATGGTACTTAAAATTATATCTCTAACATCTACAAGCTTAATTGCAAAGCTCAGACCTGCAAAACCAATTGCCTCTTTGAACTTCCATTTGGGTATCCCATAGGTATTTCAAATTAATTTTGTGCAACTGAGTTCATAATCTTTGCCCTACCCCTGTGTCCCAACCTCTCCTTCTTCCTTGTTCTTATTTCAGTGACTAATGATATCAGATTGCAAAAACCAGAGTACAGCTTTCTATTTCTCTCTCACCCTTTCTGCTCATATTTCATCAAATGCCACAAAGTTTCTGTCAGTTCTACCACCTTAATAGCTTTAGAATCAAACCCTCCTCCCATCCTTTTCTTCAGTTCTTCATCATTTCTTACGTAACATTCAACTCACCTGTTTTCCCTTTCTTCACGTGGGTGTAAAATTATAAACTGTGTTTAACAAGTATTTGTCATCAATTTTTTAGAGACTTTTTCTCGTTTTCTTAAATAAACAGTTTAATTACATGATAAATATGATGTGATTCACTTGTAAAAGGAGATTAAGTATTACTTTTTACATCAAATTTGACACTCTAAGTGAAGGTAAGATCTTGAAAGGCAGATAGATAGTTTAAGGACACCAGTTTTTGATGTTACTCTTCTAGGCTAGACAAGCAAAATTTACAACAAAAAACTCCCATAATATTTCATAGAAATATAAGTATCTTTACATATTTAACCTTGGAAGGAGTTAGCAAATATAATTGCAATGGGTACAAACTGTAAAAACACAATTGTAGGGGTACGATAATATCAGGGCTTGCCATTTCAACTTTGATTTTATTCTCATTGTTTTAAAATAATAAAGAATTGTTATCTTACAACATGCTGAGGGAAAGAAAACTCTGAAGTCACATAAAGAATAAGTGATAAGAAACTATGGTTTGTTGTTTCATTATATTGACAAAGATTCAGGGATCTATAATTCATCATATTCCAAAAGGCACCCTCTTTATTAGAAATTCTGCCACTATACTTATATTTTTCATGACTTATTTGGTAACAACAATTATTTATTAAAAGAGTGAATTAGATTTGTTTTTCAAGGCAGCTGTTTCTTATGACTAATCTATACTTCATATCTTTGATTTCTATAAATAGAGTATTACAGACATTTTAAATTCAACTTGTGTGAATTCTTAGAAAATATTGTTGAGAATATTTTGTCTGTGTTTCATCTGTTTTTTTGAAAATCTTGTGTTAAGGAAAATATTTTTCTAGGCACTTACTTTAATTGGTAACATATAGTGGAGCAATCTCATAATCAAGTGTCTATTCTTGGTGATTATACATGTCATGCATGATTCATTCAAAAGTTACATTAGAGGGTTTAACTGTGGATTTCTCAAATGATGTGATCCTCTTAAAATATGTCCTAACACTGATATACTGATGAGAGCATTGAAGTCGTGTTCTTATCTAGTTGCCAGTTTTGCTTCATTTTAAATTCTCAGAATGATGACTGATAGTGATGATGAAACTTTAACTTCCTGTAATCCCAGAAATCAGTCATTTTCTTTTATGTTAATGTAATGCAGAAGTGAGAGAGCATATGTCATAAGCGAGGCCCCTTAATACATTTGTTGAATGAATGTATGAATAAATGTAGAATCCATCATAAACAGTTGGCTCTACATTTTTGGAAACTCATGAACAAAATCAAATCAAATCAAATCTTTAACAACAATGCACCTTTTTACATAGATTTTAATATTTATTTTTCTCTTCAGTTAAAGTTTGATATATGACATTTATTAATATTAGTAATATATCCTTTTTGGTTTTAGTGAATCAAAACTGTATACAAATAGATACTTCAGAAGTTCTGTATACATCATTGGAAAAGTTTGGGATGTTTACTATTTTGACGCCATTAGAGCTATTATATAGATGTAAACCTGACCTTACTGTATTTTCAAAGGGGTCCTCATTAAAGACTTATGGTCATATATATGTGTGTGTGTATATATATATATATATATATATATATATATATATATATATATATATGTTATTCTGTGCTTTGCAAGGATTCTAA
>NW_017731792.1:1392707-1430388 GCF_001890085.2 Hipposideros armiger
TGTAAACTATGTTTGACATTTCCAGTATGGCCTAGATCCCAAATGTTTTATGTTTTAAAACTACTGATGACATTTATTTAAAAAGAGGTTCAGTTAGAATTGAGACAGTAGGATCTGAGGTGACCTTTTTTTTTTTTTCTGGTAATAACATGACAGTTTGACTTTGTCTTTATTAAATTTATTGAGGTGATGCTGGTTAGTAAAATTATATAGGTTTCTAGTGTACAATTCTATAATAAAGCTATATATTGCATTATGTGTTCGCCACCCAGAGCCAGTTTCCATCACCAAATATTTGACCCACTTTACACTCTTCTACCACCCCCCCCCACCCCTTACCCTCTGGTAATCACTAAACTGTTGTCTATATATGTGGACTTTGTTTATTTGTTTGTTTGTTTATCTTGTATGCTTGTTGCTTTCATTTTTATATGCCACATCTGAGTGAAGTCATATGGTTCTCAACTATTTCTATCTGATTTATTTCTCTTAACATGATAATGTCAAGATCTATCCATGTTGTCACAAATGGCAACATTTCATCTTTTCTTATGGCCGAGTCATATTTCATTGTATGTATATACTATAGCTTCTTTATCCAATCATCTATTGAAGGGCACTTTGGTTGCTTCCATGTCTTGGCTATTGTGACTAAACCTGCAATGAACATAGGGCTACACATATCTTTATGGATAAATGATTTCAGATTTTTTGGAAAGATGCCCAGAAGAGGGATTCCTGAGTCATATAGTAATTTTATTCTTAATTTTTTGAGTAACCTCCGTACAGTTTTCCATAGTGGCTGTACCAATTTACATTCCCACCAGCAGTGTGTGAGGATTCCGTTTTTTCCACAACCTCTCTAAAACTTTTTATTACGTGTTTTGTTGATAATAACCATTCTAACAGGTGTCAGGTGATACCTCATTATGGTTTTGATTTACATTTGCCTAATAACTAGTGAAGCTGAACATTTTTTCATATATCTGTTGGTTGTTTGTATATCTTCTTGGGAGAAGTATCTGTTTAGGTCCTTAGCCTATTTTTTAATTCTTTGTTTTTTTTTTGTTGAGTTGTATGAGCTCTTTATATATTTTGGATATTAGCCCTTTTTGGAGGTGTTGTTTGCAAATATATTCTCCCTTAGAATTTTTTTTTGCATTTTGATTATTATATTAACATTTGTATATGAATATATTGAAGAGAAAAATATAAACAAACCTTGACCTAAATGTAATCCTACATTGATTTGTTTACCCTGAATAGTGTATAGAGTAATACAAACAGTGTTTGCAAGTAATGGTTTTAGTTACAATTACTTTTGTTTTCATACATTGTATCATTTTCCTGTTTCTGCATATTAATGTAATTAGATATGTGCCCAATAGTTGTTTTTTTAATATATATTTTTAGAATTTCTGATTTGACATGGTAAGTAATTGTTTGCTTTTTTAAAGCAAGGTGGATGCAGGAGTGGAATGGATAATCAGTTATTAAGAATCAGTATATGACTCAGGTATCAATCACACATTGCTAAAATAATGCTGTGTAAAAAATGACCTCAAAACCTCAGTGGCATGAAACAATAAGCAGTCATTCTCATGCATGGCAGCTTTGTTGATTTGATTGGGCTCACTCTCATCTGAGAACTGACTGTCTGTGGGCTGATCTACACTGGCCTTCACTGAGAGTACTGGGACTACTTGGCTGTTCTTCACATTTCTCTTATCCTCTAGGCCATCATGGCATGTTAACTGGTTGATGAAAAGGGAACAAAAGACAGGGCCAGCTCAGACAATGGAGTGCTTTTCAAGCTTTCCATCAGTTAAAGCAAGTTACATGGCTGAACTCAGAGTTAGAGCGGGAGGGCACTGCAAAGTTACATGGCAAAAGGAAAGTACATGGAATGGTGAAGAAGAAGAGTAGGGATCATTTGGGAAATAGATAGATAGATAGATAGATAGATAGATAGATAGATAAATTAGATAGAGATATATATACACACACACACACGCATGGAAGCAAGGAATTCAAATTGTGCTTCATATCTGGAAGTCAGATGAATAGCATGGCTGAAAAATCTCTCTGTGAATGGAAGGTCCCCAATAACTGCCTAGGGATAGAGGTCAGGGTATTGTTCTCAAGGAGAGCTGTAAAACCCTGCAAGGTCACTAAATAGTAAACTAGGACTTAGGGGCAGAGTGACATTCTAGTATTCCAGGGCAGGTCACCAGCAACTGCAGAAATAAATGTGGATTGCCAGAGATCACTCAGACTACTTTTGACATGAGAGCCAATTTCAGCCAGGAAAATTGGGGAAAAATTAAGCACCTTATCAATTATGACTCAGCCATAGATTCTAGAATAGAGGGAAACATTGATTTCTAAACTCGGAGAGATGAGGGAGCTAAATCTGTTGCTTTTTGTTGTTGGTGGTTTAAGTCTAGCGTAATGATGAATCACATAAGACCCTTTTCCTGACTCACAAAAGGAATTGGCAGTGGGGCACAATAGATGCTAAATTTATAGGTAGGCATGTAGGATTGCTTCAGAATTTTGTCCCCATTCAGTATTCAGTTCAGTTGTTCCTAGGTCCCCAGTCATATAGGTAAACGTCTGATGTCTCCACTTGTGATGGAGATGCAGAAATATAATAAGGGTGAAGATTTAAGCATAGGGTGTCTTTCTAATATTTATGTCCCTGAAGAGACAGATCGAGGCACTTCTCAGCCCTGATGGCAGGATTTAAGATTTCTCCAGGGAATAATGGACTTGTTTTTTTTCTTCATTAGCTTTAGTTCACAGAGGGCTGGAATCGACAGTCATGAAAGATGAGCGGCCATTTACATTTATGTTTATATGCAAGCTGATTACACAGAGGAATTGTGAGATTCTGTCTTGAGGGTTAAAGAATGGTAGGGAACCAGTACTCACTTAGGGACATTTATTCAGACCATCAGAAGACCCAATTACACTTATCACAGGTGTGCAGGAAGTAACCCTGTCAGTTGTTTCTTAAATAATCTCTCGGGAAATATATAAGGTGCTTATTAGACATTATGGTATCTGGGAACTTTAATTAAGGGGCTAGACAATGAAAGTAGGGAAGGGGGAGAGGCTTGGGGGAGACAACAAAACACATTTTATTCAAATATTAATTTTGAGATATGGAGCCAGATAGAAAAAGAAGGATGGAGAGGTTGAGGCAAGTTCATACGGATCAGAAAAGATTAAACAATTAATTTTGTGAGCACCAATGGTTGCAGAAAAAGCAGTTATTTTCCAAAGGGAATAAAGAGAGAAAGACATTTTTTATACAATACTAGCTTTATGCTGTGTTTGCTTCTTTTTTGTTTTTCCCTTCTCTTTGTCTTCCTTTGACCTGATTTTTAGGTCACATTTGGATAGCTGAAGGTTTGTTCTGTTCTGAAATGCAGACATGCCTCTCTTTTTGGTCAGAGTTGTTTCAAGTCTTAAAGAAGGATTGATGATTGAACTGACAGATGGGAAGCCATTAATGAGTTCAGATTGGGGCCAGGGGGAGTTGGGTGAAGTCAGAAGCAGAGAAATTAAAATAATATCTCATGTAAAAATAATTTATTCACCTATATTCAACTTCTAATTACTAAGGGCCAAAATCTTATATGTTCATAAGGATATAAGGAAACTAAAAGCTATAACATGCTCTAATATATATATATATATATATATATATATATATATATATATATATTGCTTTTTGCCATGTGTCCATTTTCTCCTCTGGTAATAGCACACCAGTTTTCTTTGGGAGAAACCGCTCTCCCCTCATTAGTTCTAATTCATGTGGTTTGATTAGTGATAGCCCACCTAACTGTCCCATGAGTGGACATGGGATTGGGCTGGATGAATCGGAAGCATAGTGATTGGTCAACACAAGAAATGTGTCCTAATAAGGCTAACTAGAGCCAATGTATATCACAGCAGGGGATTTTGCTGTATCTCCCAGGAGAATGTCACTCTATTCCTGCTAGAATATATGCACACATATGCCTACATATACCATGGCTTTAAAAATAATGAGTGTATTCTCTGTGCATAGTTATTTATTTTAAAATGTGCTGGAGAAGAGTTAAATTTGTTGACTACACACAGTGCAACTAAGGTCAATATTGTAAATTCAGTATGTGTCCCTTATAATACATACATTAAATTTACTTGGTTTTTTTTGCATAACCCCAAGGGGAATGTGAGTCTGAGTTTATAAAGTTTTATTCCAGGTCTCCTGAGGCAGACTGTGTCCTTAGGGATGGCTAAGTGTGGTTCTAAAAGAGAAGCACTAAGAATTATTACTGTGGAGTCCAACATGGGAGACTCTAGGAAGATACTGGAATTGAGAGAATGAGATCTTTGCCCCTTCAAGAAAACTGGAGATCCTTCCAGGGAACTGGGCAACTGAAGTATCTTGCTAGAGTAGGCCAGCATCATCGTATCAGACTATCTTGCTATCTCTGCTTGGTGTGGGAATTATTAATAGGCTAATTCTCCTTTGGACTACCTGACCCTTCAGGAAATTGGGAAAAGTTCAGCAGGAAGAGAGAGACCAAGTGAGAGATACCAGACCTCTATCCTAAGAGTTGGTGAACTCTTCTGTAACTAATTGGAATGGTAGATCAAACATGATTTAGTACTTTTTTTATTTTACTTTGACATATATTAATTGAACAATGCTTTTTGCTAGATCATGGGAAAATAATGGTGTCCATTTGGTGCTTACATAGGCATTATTAGCCTAAAAAGAAAGATACAGAACTGAGACTCACAGAGGTTAAGAAATTGAAACACTCTGATGGTAAATTTTGGAGTCAGGATTACAACGCAGGTTAGTCTGATTACAAAGCCCATGCTTTTTCACTGTATCATAATATTAGATCACGAATGCATATGGCATCCTCAGAATTTACCCTTCCACTGATTGTATTGTCACTACTATTGAATGAATATCAATAGTTCTCTCCATAGCAGGCGACTAAATCATCTATCCTATATGCGATACTTCCAAAGGCTGATCGATTCTGTCCTATAGATTTGTTCCAGAACCTCACTGATTCAAAATTGCACTCTGTTTTTTTAAAGCCCCTTTTCTCTGAGACTTACAAGCTCATTTGAATTATTTGCCAGTACGTTTTCCCTGTACTATGATAAATCTAAATTACTTGAAGTTCCACAACATGGCTTTGTAAGGTTTCTTCTGTCTCAATGTAAATGCATAACACCAGCTGTTGAGATAATTGGAGAAGGAATCTTGTGTTTGAAACATGTCTTCATATGGGTAATATTCTGTCAAAGCACTATCTTCCTTCCAGAAGAAAGAATGTGTTTAGGGCAAGCAGATGGTAAAGATGTTTAATGAACTACCAAATTTAAATCCCGTGGTAAGTATAAAAATGTAGAGAACGTGTATTTAATAGTTGAAATATTGAAAAATAATAAAGTTTATTTTAAATGAAAAACTGATATTTTTGTTTAAAAATGTTTTTTTCTCATGTGCTCCATAATTCAAGTACATTTATCAGAAAAATACGTCAGTATGATTACTCCTTAAAAATTACTTTATTTCAGTGAGTAAGCTCATTAGTTGTAAATTATAGCCTCATTTTAATAATATTATACAGAAAAATAAACTTATATTAAATATAAGTGTACTTTCATAATAAGTATATCATCACAAAGGCATTGAAGTATGAAAGAGGCACATTAAAGAAAGATGGTAATATTCTTCCTATTGTTGACATGCATCTACATAAATGTGTTAATTTTTATGAGTGATGTGCATGTAATGTAAACTATGTTTGACATTTCCAGTATGGCCTAGATCCCAAATGTTTTATGTTTTAAAACTACTGATGACATTTATTTAAAAAGAGGTTCAGTTTGAATTGAGACAGTAGGATCTGAGGTGACCTTTTTTTTTTTTCTGGTAATAACATGACAGTTTGACTTTGTCTTTATTAAATTTATTGGGGTGACATTGATTAGTAAAATTATATAGGTTGCAAGTATACAATTCTGTAATGCATCATCTATGTTTCACATTGTGTGTTTATCAACCAGAGTCAGTTTTCCTTCCATCACCATATATTTGACCCCCATTACCTTCTTCTATCACCCTCCCTTGCCCTCGGGTAACCACTAAACTATTGTCTGTGTCTATGAGTTTTTTCTTGTTTGTGTTGTTTGTTTGTTGTTTTCAGTTTTATATCCCACATATGAGTGAAATCATATGGTTCTCAACTTTTTCTCTCTGACTTATTTAATTTTGCACGGTAATATCAAGATCCTTCCATGTTGTCACAAATGGCAGTATTTCATCTTTTCTTTGGCTGAGTGATATTCCGTTGTATATATGAACCACATCTCCTTTATTGAATCATCTATCAATATACAGGTTTAATGAGGTGACTTCCACATTGCAGCTCTCATTATTCTTTACCATAGTTAATGCATGTCAAATTCTTTTCACTATTTTGATATGTTTGGGACATTATGGCAATACTGTTTTTCTAAAGTGCTTTGCATTTTGCTGCAGCATTTTAGGTTTCTTCTCTGGTTTTGACCTTTGTTGCCAATCAAGGGTCTATATATTTCAGTGATTGGTCAGGTATCAAATATCTGCAAAATAGTTGACACTCATTTGTTAAAAGATAATTTGCATTTCAGAATTTTCTTTATTTTCCTTTACAATTGACTTATCAACTAATGAATACAAAGGAAGTCATGTTCTTATCTAGCTTTATTGAGACATAATTGTCATATAACATTGTGCAAGTTTAAGGTGCAAAATTTGTTGATTTGATTAGATATTGCAAAATGATTACCACCGTAGAATTAGTTAATACCTCCATCCCATCACAAAATTGCAATTTTTTTTTTTGTGGTGAAACATGTAAGATCTATGCTCTTAACAACTTTTAGGCATATAATACAATATTATTAGAAATGATTGCTATAATATACATTGATTCCCCAGAATTTGTTAATCTTATAAGTGGAAGTTTGTACCCTTTGACCAATATTTTCCCCCAACCCCTACCATAGGTTACCACCACTCTGCTCTCTGGTTATTTGAGCTGGCTTTTTTAGATTCCACATATAAGTGAGATCATACAGTGTTTGTCTTCCTCTGTCTGACTTATCTCGCTTAGCATAATGCCCTCAAGGTCCATCAATGTTGTTGCAAATGACAAAATTCCCTACTTCTCATGGCTGAATAATGTGTGTGTTTGTGTGTGTGTGTGTGTGTGTGTGTGTGTAATCACATCTTCTTTATTCATTCATTTTTTGATGCACATGAAAAGGCATTATTCACAATACGAAAGTCTAGAAAAGAGGCCACATTTTCATTCACGCTTGAAATCCTGGTGCCTCAAGCTCTTCTCTCTGGCTGGAAGCTTGATAGTGTTTTTCAGAGGTTTTTTACCCTCAAAATGTTTCCAAAAATTTCTGATAATATAAAAACAGCTCACCTTTGTCAGATTATGTTGATTATGTGTTGCCATCTCACACAGTTTATTAGCAAAGATTATAAGGAATAATGCACACAAAAAAAACTTCATCCTCAAGGGAGATATTTCTGGTTTCATATCTTCTCTTGAGACGAATCACTTCCAGTTCTCTAAGCTTACAGCTTTTGCAGGTGACAGTTAACCCACACTCAGCTAACGGTGAGATTGCATGTGTCTCAGAGATTCCCGTGTTTACATTAGAGATCAGATTGATAACTTTTCCTTGCATACAAATTATAACAACTGACTTACATTTCTATGTTCAGCATGTTGTCTTTGTGGTATGGGCTTTCTTGCTAATCTTGCTTAAAAGTTATCATGTATTTTCCTAGATCTACTTTGCGGCACCTTGAACTAAGTGGCTTTCTTACATACCTTATATGGATGACAGTGAGTATTTGAGAACTACTTTGAGGAACACTTTGGAAATTTATTATTGAAATCAAGCAAAATGCAATAGATGGCTAAACAATTTAGAGCTTTTCCACTGCTGTGTATCAGTGCAGATCTGTCTCAGACACTGGATATGTTCTCTTAATTATGATTTTTCTGTTGCACTAAAGTCACTATCACTATCCAGTTTAATCATAATAGACACTTATCTGGAGGATATTAGCACACAGAATTCATGAGAAGGTTTGAGAATGAGGCTAGTATATGAAAATGCTGCTGTGAAGCCTCAGGGGACTAAATAGCGAAAACAAATGGTCAATGTTGACAGAGCGCCACTGAATGAATGAAGTCCATTCATTTTTCTCATTTTTGTGCCATTGTACTTATAGTGCAGATTACTGAGGATGAGATTAGGATTCACTTATGCTCTGCTAATTCTCTGTTGTATTCACCTTTTTATTAAGTAGGGGCAGACATCTTGATTATGGTCCAGCCAGAGCACATAGTGGAGAATGAGGGTACAATTATCAACAGAACATGGAAGGAAGAAATGCTGGGGTAAAAAAAAAAAACAAAAAGAAGTTAACTACATCTAACTGTGCTTCTGTCTATGACTGAATCCTGGTTTGGGTTGCCCCCGATCCTGGCAGAGTTGAGATGATGGAATATGTGGCTTTATCCTTGATGTACAGTTCTGCTCACCAGGCGAGGATCCTTATTTCATCACAGTAAATTTTGTCTTTGGAACTTAGTTTTCCATCCCCAAAATCTGGTCTTAGAGAGCTGCAATGAGGTCTTTTTTTTTTATATATATAGTCCTGCTGTTTAAAAGGGTATTAGAATCTCTCTCTGTCCTGAATTAGAGGGTATAAATATGTAAGAGGAGAAATTTCTCCACACAGCCACAGCATCTCACTCCCTTAAAGCCAACACACACTGAAGGCAAGGGGAGAATGAAACCTGTTCACCTCTCAGCACCACCAGCACTGCCAATGTGCCCTTTACATGTAGCTTTTCACTCTCATGTCTCCACTTATTGTGAATCAATGTTAGTCTTCAACCTCTTTATAAATCGAGCCAATTGTGACTGTATATTCAGTCTGCAATTATCAAGGACTTGTAAACCTTTTTCAGTAATTAATATGAGTTTTGATCTGACCAATCAAGAGTAGAAAAATATTAAGGAGAATTTCTTTTAAAATTACATTTTGTGAAACCTAAAATAATTAATACTCCTAGATGCATCCCAATTTTAAGGAGGATTATCTATTATTCCAAAATTAGGGTAAAAGCGCCAACCAGAAACAAAAGCATAAGTGAAAGAAACCTGAACCCTGGCCTTACAACCTGTATAAAAGGTAGCAAGAACATAAGCTGCTCACAAACTTTGAGGTTTTTTTTGTATTGTTTTTTATTCCATACTAAATAAGCAGAACTTTTTATTTATTCCTTTATTTATTTATTTCCATTCAGATTTGTTTTTCTTTTTTAATTAAAATTTATTGGGGCAACAATGGTTAGTAAAATTGCATAGGTTTCAAGTGTACAATTCTGTAATACATCATCTATATAGCACATTGTGTGCTCAGCACCCAGAGTCAGTTCTCCTTCTATCACCATATATTTGAACCCCTTTACCTCATCTTTAATGATATTTATCTGGAAGAAACAATAGCTGCTAAATCTCCATGAAACTATTAGTGGGTTTTATGACTGACATTTAATGGAACCACAATATCCTCAAAATACTTGGCTAATGCATGCTGGTAAAAGTAAACAAATTCATCAATAAATCAGCCTAAGATCAAATCCCCATGTTGAACTTACCAATTAAAATACCTGGCATTTTGTGTTAGCAACATTTTCATTTGCTTTGCCTACTGTCAGCAGATCCTGCAAAGTCTGGGGAAGGGAACTGACAGCTTGCATGTGGTAATTGATGTTTCTATTGACTCTTTCCTTGGTACACAATGTCTTGGTTCGTATCATCTCATCCTGTCTGCACACAGTATGCACACCATTAAAAACTCTGTTCAGAGTTTGCATTCTTTTGCTAGCTCAATTCTACTTATCTCTTATTTCCATCAGGACTTATTGTGATAAAGCAAAGATCTAAAACCCCATGCTACTCAGTTGACATACTTTGGAAAACTCTTAATGGGCCCTCATTTCCAGCTTTTCTATAAATTACCTATATTTTCTGTTGGCAAAAAATGAATGTTTTAATTTTCTCATATCGTCCTTTTCTATTATTCTTCAAATAAGTACAAAAGAGAGTTACATAAATTATTTAAGATTAGAAACCCTGAATGAAAATTTATGTGAAAATGAACAATAATAGAGGAAAAAGAGAACCTGAAACTGTAAAACCATAAGTATACCTAAATCGGATGGTTTATTAAACTGAAGCAACTCAAGGCTGGTATAAATCCACAATACCTCTTTATAAGTGTTTTATTGTGAGGAGAGCTCCCCATATCCTTGAAATTCCCCTCTAACCTAGATGAGGTGACCCTCTTGTAGGCATTCTTGGCTCTTACTCCTTAACCTAGATGAGGTTCTTATTCACCTATCTTAATGGCTACCTCCAAGATTGTGGTTTTTTTTAAATTGAAACATGTTTGACTTACAAATTTAATATACATTTATATTATTATAATTTAATTTATAACATTAATTTTATAAAATTAAATATAATAATATAAATTTAAATATATTTTACTTGTTTGAGGTATACAACATGTTGATTTCATGCATTTGTATATTGCATTGTGATATATAACACAGTGATTGCCATTGTAGCATTAGCTAGGTCCTTTATTACTTCACATAATTATCGTTTCTTTTTTGTTGAGGAAATAATTAAGATTTAGTCTCTTAGCAAATTTGATGTTTATAATGTGGTATTGTTGTCTATAATAATTATACTGTGCGTTAGATCTCCAGAACTTACTTATCTACTAGTTGTTTGTACCCTTAAATATCTCTTCTATTCTCCAACCGTCAGCCTCTGGTAATCGCCATTGTACTCAATGTTTTTACTAGGCTTGCTTTTAAGATTCCACATATAAGTGATATCATACAGTATTTGTCTTTCTCTGTCTGACTTATCTCACTTAGCATAATGCCCTCAAGGTCTACCCATGTTGTTGCAAATAACATGATTCCCTACTTCCAATGGCTGAATAATATTTTCTTGTAATATATATATATAGTATATAACATTTTCTTTATCCATTCATCTGTTGATTGACACTTAGGTATGTAATAGGCAAATAGATCAATGAAACAGAAGAGGGGCCAGAATTAAACCGCTGCATTTATGGACAACTCATATTTTCCAAGAGGGACAAAAACACCCAAGAGTAAAAGGATAGTTTCTTCAACAAATGGTTTGGAAAAAGTAAATAACCAATGCAGAAAAATGAAATTGTGCCCTTAACACCACTTATAAAGATAAACTCAAAATGGATCCAAAACTTAAATATAAGCCCTGATACCATGAAACTCCTAGAGGAAAGCATAGGGGAAAAGCTCCTTGATATTGGTCTTAGCAATCATTTTTTGGATATAGCATCAAAAAGTTCAAACAACAAAGGCAAAAATCAACAAGTAGGACTATACTAATCTTACAAGCTTCTGAAACAACAAACAAGATTGCCCTTTTATCCTCCTTAACCGTAAGCAGTGTTAATAGCCGATAGCTCTCAACTCATTCCCAGTTTAGAAACAGTCTTCAGGTGGGAGTTACTGTGACCAAGTACTGTGACTCACACCCTGCTGCTCAGCCAGCATCCAGTGATTGGGCTCGTGGTTGTGTTGAGTGATGTAGAAAGTGTTATATAAAGATCCGTAACAATTGCATCAAGGTGAGACCACTCATAGGTGTTAATTCTGACATAATTGCATGCATGTATAGTTATCTTAAAGGCTTTCCAGAGCAAACAACCTGTCACCCTTCATGGTATCGACCAAAACAAACACATCAAGCAGAAATTGATATTTTCATGTAGTATCAGCAAAAAGATTGAAAGGAAAATTAATATCATACTCTATACAGCATAGACTTAATTTTTTTCTCTTATATTTCTCTCCCCCGCCACTCCCTATTCTTTCTCCCTACAGACTTTCCTTGACATTTTTATCTCTCAGACTACCCCATTCTCCTTCTGTTGTTATGCATGGACTGTCTCCTGCTCTTCACTACTCCCACCTGCGAGGGACGTGGGAAACAAACAAAAAAACCTAACAAATAAAGCCTATCACCTAACAAAACGAAGCCTTCTTTTAGGGGAAAATTCCACTTGAAGGAATGTTTGGGATTTTTTTTTTCATTCCCTTCAGTCTATACTGAAATGTGAAGCTTTCCATGAGGTATCCTCTCATGAATTGTCTCTACCAGAGGCTGCTGTTTTTCCCCATGTACATTCTACCATCAGTGTTTACCTTCATACAGATGCTTTATAAAATATTGGTAGAAAACCATTGACCTGATGTTTAATTAGAGGCAAGGCTGAAATCTGAAGCCTACAGGTATAAGCATTTATTGACTTTTTTTTTATGATCGCATGGTTGCAATATTGTTGAACAGTAGGTAAATGAACTGTGCTTCTAGATCCCAATAAATTAAACTGGGACTGGTCAATTTTATCAAATATTTAATGAATCATTCCCTTGAACTAAAATGTTAGTTGATGAAGTAATTTCATTGTATTGAGATCCTGTGGATGGAAATCATAATATGATTTCACTGTATAAAATCCTTAACATTGTCAGGATAAAATACAAGGTCTGACAATTAAGTTCGCGAACTTGTTGCAATGATGTTGCTAACTTTTTTGATATCACAGGAATTATTCATTATGAATTTGTACCAACTGGACAGTTAACTGAGTTTATTATTTGGAAGTGCTGAAAATGCTTCATGAAAAAGACAAAAAGAACCTGAGCTTTTTGCCAACAATTCATGGCTTTTGTATCATGACAATGCACCAGCTCACACAGCACTGTCTGTGAGGGAGTTTTTAGCCAGTCAACAAATAACTGTATTGGAACACCCTCGCTGCTCACCTGATCTGGCCCCCAATGACTTCTTTCTTTACCCAAAGATAAAGGAAATATTGGAAGGAAGACATTTTGATGACATTCAGGACATCAAGGGTAATACAATGACAGCTCTGCTGACCATTCCAGACAAAGAGTTCCAAAATTGCTTTGAAGGGTGGACTAGATGCTGGTGTCAGTGTATAGCTTCCCAAGGGGAGTACTTGGAAGGTGACTGTAGTGACATTTAGCAGTGAGGGATGTAGCACTTTTTCTAGAACGAGTTCACAAACTTAGTTGTCTGACCTCCTATACTAATGATAGTAAGTCAAATTATTTCTAAGATTATTCTCTACCGAAGACTTTGTCAACTACTTATTATCAACTTTTTCAGGCATTTTTCTCCCTCAAATTCTCAGTAGGTTAAATGATGTATTTTTTAATGGACATCTGTGTATTTTCCACATAATTAGATTATACTTTTGTCCTGCTAAGTTGTATTCAGGGTTAATAATACATTGATATGACATAAACAAATTGCCTTAGAGGGCATATTACAAAGCTGATGCTTGTGTTAAGGAAACGTCAAAGGAAAAAGCACTTTTTTTCCCTTTATTTAAGTAGATTATCTCCAAAGAAGGAGGGTGCTTAATAAGAAGTAAGACTATTATGAAAAAAGGAGTAAATAATGTCAGATACTAAAAGTAGTACTCCCTTAATAATGACTTACCTAAGATTTCCAGAACTGTGGTTTCTAATATTTATCAGCTCAGTAAACACTGTGCTAAGTTTTGACATTTAGATTTTGTCTAGTAGTGGAACTTAAATGAAAATAAGGGCCTCTGAGGGTTACTGTCTGGAATATGTAACTGTTGGTGATTTTTGGTAATACAGGGTTTGCTAAATAGGTTTCACTTGACATTAATTTATAAGTGTGTTTATATAACTATGCCTCTGTTGGGATTTATTTCTGGAGAAATGTGTATTTAAAATTTGTAATGCTTATTTCTCCTTTGCTTTATTTTCATAGTATAATAGATTTATATAATTTATTCATTCTAGATTTCAGTGTCAGTTTATAATAAACCCTGATTGTTTTTACTGCCTTTAATGATTTTGACAGTAATGTATTTGGAAGAATATTAAGAATGACAGTTCATCTTGATGTGACTTTTATGAAATGTTAAGCAACAGGCTGTCAGGATAAGAACAGGGACTTACACAGCTATGACATTGACTAGATAAGAAGTCAGCTTATTCTTATTGTAGAATGCTGCTCTTTTTTTGGTTTGTTTGTTTGCTTGCTTTCTCTCTCAGATTATTTTGGCAGCTTTAAATGATACTTTCTTGGTATTTTTGAAAGTTATAAAAATAAAAACAGCTGGAAACAATCAATAAGGAACTTTGAAAAAACAGCAGTTCTACTCAGAGCGGAGAAGGACAAGCTATTGACCTATTAGTAATGATCTAACATGCGTGTGTGTGTGTGTGTGTGTGTGTGTGTGTGTGTTTATGAATCAAGAAGTGTTGGAAGCAACATGTCTCCATGTGGCAATGTGACAATGATCTCTGCCACCTCCAAAGCACTTATAGTTAAAACGCTTAACTAAATCTCTCCTTTCATAACATGACACTGACAATGATTGGGGTTTGAGACTGCGTCTACAGATGTGAGTAATTGATGACAAAATCTAGTGAGGTACTAGCAACTAAGTGTCATAGATGCCACCTGTCCCTACTTTATAAAGATGGGAAATTAAGATCTTTTATTTATATTTTTGGATAACCCACATGTGCTGATGAGCACAGCTCTAATTTATATGGAAAAACCTACATATTTGGAGAATGGAACATTTGTGTATGTTTGTATTTCACTTGTAATGCATGGCTCATTTAGATATAATTTCTCCCTCTAAGACAGTATTTCTCAGCTCTAACTGTATTGTACATTCTGAATGTAATAGCAATATAAGGGGTATTTTAATAATTTATTTCAGGAAATAAATATTTAATCATTGGAAAATATGCTTGAACATAGACATTACAAAGAGTAAAGTGTGCTTGAGAATGTGCATTTCATTTCTCTTCCTAAATAAACTTTGCTTAGGCTTTGAATATAGCTGAAAGGCTGATAAATTAAAAGTAACTACTTAAATTTATATAATATGTAGCTATAAAACCATGTTGGATGTTTCATTGATTTCAGGTGCGTAAACTTCTATTGTTTTCTGATATTTCTCAAATATCGCTTATAAAATAAAGAGGTACACACACTACCTGAATAGATTAACGAGGGGCTTTTTATCCTGCTGGATGCTTTACACTTAATGATTAACATTCATAGGGTGTTTTGTGCTAACACTAAGTTTTGCCAAATATTTAATATGCAGAATTCAAACACTCTCTCTTTTACAATGTGGTGAGATAGGGAAGTTTTTAGATGTTACTTTGCCTGAATTTACATTACAGACACTTTTTACTTATTCATTTATATTCAAATGTTGAAACAGACCAGTCTACATGTATAAGTAAAGAGAAGGTGTATTTTGTAGGCCTTTTAGGATGGATGTGTGAATTTAAATCAAACTTCAACCTGTCTTCTGTATACTGAGGTTAAATATCAGTATAACAAATATTTATAATTAAGTATTTGGTAATTTGTATTTATCAAAATAAATGTCTATTTGCTTGGTGTTATTTCATATTGGCAATTTTGTCAAGCTCTAAGCACTTCTGAATTTGCAGAATTATTATTAGCATATCAAATTTTTCATAATGTCTGAACCAATTCAATTCTATTGGTAAAATTTACTTATTAACTAAGCTTTATAATTTCATCATTCAATCTTGATTAATTTGGGACATTAGCTTTTAGAGTGATTTATTCGTCTTATAATAGTCTCAAAAAGATAGTTTGGGAGTGTATTTTAGGTTATCAAATGTCTAACTTAATGGTATTGCATCACATGCTGACAGAAAATAAGAGTTAAATATATGTTTTCTCCAAATTGACCACTTTGACAACATGGTTTTATAAAAATCTCCAACAAATTTGACAAAATTAAATCTATCTAAAATAGGACATTTTCCCCTCCCTTCTGCTACTGTTGCCAACATCTATCATAGCACAAACAGATGGACATTTAACTTCAAATGGAGTTAACAAGTGTGGGGGAGATTAAAGCAATATTCTGGCAGAAGTAGGCAGAACCATGGTGGTTAAATCATTTCTGGGCAGCTGAATTCAAAGAACCATCTGGGCCATGATGGGTGTATCAACAGTGTGTAAATCTACTATGGCAGAGGGCAAGGAGGCACGGATGGCATTTCAGAATGTCAAGTAGACATCCCAAGTAAATTCCAATATGGACACATCGTTATTTAGAGATTCCTCCAGCCCAAAATACTTTCCCATAACCCAACTGGCTATCTTAAAAGCAGAATATATAGATATTCTGCTTTTATACACACACACACACACACACACACACGCACGCACATGCACACACGCACACACATATGTGGAAGGAAGACACACATTGAGAAGAAAGGTTAAGCAATTAAATTTCAGGAAGTGCAAAATAGGGCCAGCTCTGGGGGTCTAGATAAGAGGAATAATGAGGATTTGTTTCAGGTACCTGCCGTTGTGATTAATTATTTCCATTTAATTTTGTTTCTTGTGGTAAATTCCTGCAGCATAATCCAATTGGTTAACTTGTTTCCAAAGTCAAGCGCTAGGCCAGGGAGAATGGCTAGATCACCTTGACTTACAGAAGTACCAAGGTTGCATATAATGGGATATTTTAAAAATTGTAATACCCTTAGCAAAAGGAGGAGAAGGGTATGCTAGTCAATCACAGGCAGTAAATACCCACCTCGCACAATGCATTTCAGATGCCAGTGAACCAAAATGAACACTTGGACATAAGCCAAATGTATTTTTCTAAAAGGGCGAGTCTGTTAGTGTCAGCCTTTAGACTTTACTAATAGAGTTTAATATCGTTCATGAGGAGGTAGCTGGGAGGAAGCCTTCAATGCTTGGTAATGAGTACTAATGAGATTTGATTTTTGTTACTCTAAAATGAAGTGAGCTCTGTATCTAATTCGATCACCTGTAACCTTACTAGCAAAATCAAATAGAATAATGGAGTGAAGGATGACTATAATATCACTTGGTATGAAGGTCATAACTGTTAACAGAATCAGTCAATCCATTAAGAAAGGCTTCTCTCATCTAAATAGTCATGGAAGTCCTAATCAGGTTGTCTGTGCCTCAGACCAGCCCTGTTCAAGAGAAGTTTTTTCATGATGGGCATGTTTTGTATCTGCATTGTCAAATATGATAGCTGGTAGACATATGTGGCCACTAAGCTCTTCAATTGTCTTTGATATCACTGTACAGATTGGTAGCTACAAAGTAGTCATTTTTAATTTTATTTAATTTAAATAGCTACGTATGAATACTGACTACAATATTGGGCAGCAGAGATTCTGTTCACCTGACAAGAAAACCAAAAGTAAAGATCCAAACAAAAAATTATATTTGCTTAGGAATTCTAGAAATATGTTGTCAGAATAAGAGAAAGATTACATCTATCAGTGTTCTAAGTTGCAAGCAATAGATTTCACACTAACAAAATTATATAGGAAAATATATTATTGAGGGGTACAGATGCCACATCTCGCCTGCTGGCTCTTGAGCACCTGATTTTAGACACTTTGTCACAACTGCTTCCCAGAGGGAGATGCTTCCGCTGTCACCTTCCCCAGAACAGATTCTGTACAGAACCTGCTTTCTCACACCCTTTGTGATGATGTCTCCTGTGACTATGCCACATTTGTGGACCCCAGGTTGCATGCTAGTAAACTAGCCATAAGGAAATCTAGGTAATTAAGTTTCTATGCTGTGTCTCTGGATGTACAGGCTCATAAGGTGAGTGTACAATGGTGCTAATTTCCCCCAAATCACTAATGTTTGCAAACATACGAATGAGCAAAACTTTTTCATAGCATCAGTCACCATAGTGTGAGAAACATTCCTGCAGTTGTCTCTTTTAAAGTACAGAAAGTTAATTATATATACTTGGTAAAAAAAAAAAGTAGTGGGCGATTAAATTCATACATTACCTAATGTGTTGGCACATGTGCCTGCCATTCTATTCAGTAAGCATATGCCCTGCTGTGACAGGTCATATGAACCCATTGCTGTTTTTATCTATGCCTGTTTCCTATAGCTGTCGATGTGGAGTATCTTGCAGCTTTGATGATGACTAGTGTTTAAAGGTACACATTTATTATTCCACTTGGCTCCTTTACAGGAGCTGAATTCAGAAATCTGATTTCCTATAAACAAAAATTTGATTTATCTTCAAATAATTTGGTTGATAAAGACAAATGATGAATTTGTCTTAGCTACAGGCTCAGATGATCCAGATAACCTGGGAAATTAAAATTAATTAATATTTCCTTGTCGAGTCTTGTTTTCATGTTTTCCCAGCTAGAGTCCTCTCCTTGATATATCCAACTATCTGGTTTTCAAATTTAAAGTTCTCTGGAGTTCTGTAGTTTTAAGGTTACATCCTAGTCTTGGTTTTTAACTTTCTTTGCTTTCTGGTTTCAGGAGGTGAATTCTTCTTATATGCTACCAGGACACTATCACACATAGTCTTTAGTCTTGAATGGTAAATTATTCATCCTCAGCCTCATGATTAATAATCACAATCATCATTGTGTTTCTGAAAGACTGGTTGTCCTGAGCAAGAATGGTCCTATTTTCATTTTTCTTATAATTGCCATTCTCACATAATTCCCAAACACTTGACACCTCATAGGGCAATTCTTTCCACTAGTTTACTACCACCAGTGAAAATTCTACCATCATAAGCTACCTTGTTCCATGGATTCTCTGTAATCCACCACACATCCCGGTGATGGGGTCCTCATTGCCTGCCAGGTAGCACGTATCCCAGCTCTAAAATCTCATCTTCATGTCAGTTTTCTCTGGTCATCTATGGTACTCATAATTGTTACTGAGATTCCCCATAAAGCAGACTCTGAAATGGAACTTATCTTGGATGTGTATTAGGAGGTGCTTTGAAGACCAATATTTGTTAACGTATATCTGATAATCTTATTTGGTTTTGTTTTGTTGTTTTTTCTCCTCATGTGCCTGGTGTGTGTGTGTGTGTGTGTGTGTGTGTGTGTGTGTGTGTGTGTGTGTGTGTGTGTGAGAGAGAGAGAGAGAGAGAATGATTGTGAAACTGTTGCAGAGAGAATTTGAGGCTTGGGAAGATGATATTTTTCTCCAGAGAGGATTTATGTTATCTTCTTTCCAGGAAAATGAGGACACTAACAATCCAGGATCACAATCCAGCTTCTAGAACTGACAGAACTATCAGCTGAGCTGCAGTGTGCAGAACTTTATACCTCCACTTCACTCTACTTTGTGGGTGAAAACTGATTCCCAACTAAAAGTAAAGAGTTCATCAGTCCCCGTTTATCAGGCTATGGGCTGTGATTAGTTGTTTTCCTCCAGATACACATGAATAGTGAATATCTCACCTTGCCAGCTCAACCTCTATTGAATTAGTTACTGTCCTCAGGACTGAAGCATACCCAAATGCTCAGCTCGCCTGCCTGGGTCGCTATCTTACCTATCAGTCCCCAAATCCTGGCCTTGCAATTCTTCAGTCTTGTTAACTCTATGATACCTTCAAGAGAATTGTTTTTAATGTTTTGTCCATCTTTCTAATTCTCGGAAGAAAGTTTATGTAAATTATTTAATCCACCATTAACAGAGGTCCAAAATATATTTACATTGAAACTTACCTTATAGGCAGTAATCTTAAGACTTTTTAGCTGAAAATGTGTTGCATGTATTCCCATAAAACTTATGATGCCACAGTAGAGATATGAAGAAATGCAAATTCTAAAGATAATAATCTATGCTGTACATGCTACAGCTTGTCCTGGAACATATGTGCACATAATGTTGACTAGTCATCAAACCAGAAATAACGTCATATTATGTGAAACACACATCTAGCATGTATGAAAGGTAACTATGATATAGCTATAATTTGTTTTAGAAAATTAAATGTGTTTGGGTAGTTGAAGATTTTGAAGTTCAAAGCAAATAATAAAAAAGATGGTAAGGAGTCCTGACTCTAATGTAATGTTTTTCTCTCTAAGAACTTAATAGGATTTGCTCCCTGGAATAAGCTAAAGCGTATTACCCCTGTGAAACACACACAGAAAATAGTACCAGCGATATTTCTATCTTTCTTTGGTGCATAAAGAAAAAAATATATTTTGCTGACTTACAGGACAAGTTTTTGCTTTCAACTAGTCTCTCTTACCTAACTCCTCAACTACTGCCATTAAAAAAGGGATTTAATATACAAATCAAAGAAAGTTACATTTTGCTTTTATGCCATAGAGAAGGAAAAGTGAGTGAAAGTGTAAGTGTAACCTTTGAGGGAGAATAAGGCGAGGAAGGAAACATGATAGTTGTTCGTTTAACTTCTCTTGCATTGCCGATTCCTGTTTGGTATGGTTCCAGAAAGGCCAAATAATGTGGATATTAGAAAGCTGTAAAGATTTGGAAAACAATATTATGAATGTATCATAGCATGATGGAGAGGAGGAATCTCTGTGTTTATCTAGGGTATTTATTAATTCTGCTTAACGAGCATATCCTATTTGTGTGACTTACATTGTTCCTCCTAGACACCCATTGCTGTTTTTATTTAAGTATGATTTTATAGAAAGAATTATCTCAGTTCAACTATAATTAATATTTATTGGTCACATATATATATATATATATATATATATATATATATATATTCAACAGACAAGAAAATAAAACAAACTTATGGTCAGATAACTTGGTTGTAATTCAAAATTGAAATGCCGTGCATGGCTCCAAAGCAGACACCCAATACAGTAACAGAAGTCATTCTGTCTTCACTACACCCATCACCACCATCATCGCCATTTTCATTTGCTAGCTACTGAGTTTGGTGTTAAACATTCATATGACAGGGCCCGTTTCATCAAATGGGGAGAGGGAAGTTAGCCAGTGTACAACATTGAAGACGGTGATAGATGCATTGTCTGATCACTGTGAGAGGCTAAATGATGGTATTCAGTGCTCTTGATGGAAGGAAATTCTAGAAGAAGATAAGAGATTTTCAAAAGTGCAAGTTTGTGCAGGAAACTTAAAGCAGTTTAGAATTGTGCTACTGTAAATCATGTCCAGAGCGGCATGTCACGGATTTGGTTTTCTTACAAGGGCAATGTGAGGGAAGGCTGGATATGCCATACAAAGAAAGCACTTGAGTTTTCTGCCATTAGTGATTGTGAGGCGCTAAAGGGTTTTGAAGGAATGGTTTATCTCTGTCAAAGCCTGGACCTGAAGTAAAATTGGAAATTTATCTAAGAGTCAGATTCCAAGTATTTGGGATATAGGGTGTTCTTCACTCATCCATTATCCATCAGTTTTTCCAAGTGGTCCTTCAGTCTCACACACTTAATTCTTTCAGAATGCCGCTCAGTTTCTTTGGGATGACCTTAGCCTAAACTCCATTCCTAAAGTTGCTTTGTTTTTTTTCAAGGGTGGCAAGTATAGTCTTCTCGCATAGGTTGTAATTTATCTGAAGGTTACATGTTTTTTATAAATAAATTAATAGAATAACAGAGGTAGATGGGGCCTTTGGACTGTTACGCCTCTGTTCATTCATTTCACAGCAAACTGGGGACCAGAGGGGTTCAACAACTTATCTAAATGTACACAAGTAGCTTATGGCATAACAAGCAGAGAATGGCTTCCTGTCAAGTTCCATACACTGTGTACTTTGTACTCTCTCCATGCCTCCATGTTGTTATGCACACATATTTAGAGTCACATAATGTCAAGGCTACATATTATCAACATGATTTATGACTGTTGATATTGACCTTGATCTCCTTGCTGAAGTTGGGTTTGTCAGATGTCCTCACTGTAAAGTCACTCTTTTTTTACCCTTTTCCATATTGTGCTCATTGGTAAGAAGTCACTAAACACAGTGCACATGTGAAAACTCAGGAGTCACATATACTCTCCTACCTTCAGCATGGCGTGCATATCTGCACAGTTATTTGGAATTCTTCTTAATGGGAAATTTGCCTCTTCTTCCCCATTTATTAATTTATTCAATCATTTATTTACATCAGTAGGAATTGATATAAATAAATATATTGACATTTGCTTTATACTTTGGATTAACATCTAATATTATTAATATGTTTTTGTTGTATTATTAGAGTTAAAGAAGTCTTCAGTGGTCCTTTTTAATATTTATAATAATTATTTTTAATTTTCTAAATTTTTATTCAGTATTTTAAAATATTTTAGCATTTTAATGAATTTTGAGCCAATAGATTACATATTTTTCAAAAGAATAAATGATGTCTGCAGATTAGAGAACATGAAGAAATTATCACATCCTGCTTAACTAAAAATGCTATTAAATCTTTATTGTTAAAATATAACATTTATCACTGCAAAAGTTAGTACATGTGATTGCATGTTGAATAGGAAGTTTATATTAAAACAAAATAATTGTGTAATGTATAGATTTTTAATTGTATTTCTTAACCTTAAAATTAACTGATTTATCTTATTTTAATACATATTACTGATCCTGAAAATATTCATTAATCACTCAGTTTGGCCCCTGCCCTTAAAGAACTCATAAGTATAGATAGATATAAAATAACTTTTGTATAGCCTGATAAATGCTATAATAGAAAGACATTTAAAATTTCAGTTTATAATGTTTAAACTTCTTTAAGTTGGGTACAAGGTATATATTAACAAAATGAAATCTTAGAAATTTTTAATAATGATTTTAATCAAAGTAAAAAAGATTTGTTGTTTATGCTGTTGTTATTTTTTTCTCCCAGCTACTACATAGCTTGTTTTAGGTACTTGATAATGGTTCAATTAATGAATGGATGGGTGAGTTTTCATGCAATTACATGCTATATTTCAGATACTGTTAAAAATTTCAGGTCAGACATGAATTGGACAAAGAGCACACTAAGTACCTGTATAATAGTTTTATGAATTTTTTAAAACCTAGTTTACTTAGTTCAGTTGTTTTGCTAATTTAAAACACACCCTCCAAAACCACTTAATTAAAGCCCTCTTCATTAATCTTACAAACTCACACACACAAGAGGATTTAATCTCTGTAGTTTTCATTAAAATAAGAATTTACAAGGGCATATAATACTTTGTCATATTTTTAACTTTAAATACAACCATGTATATAAATGATAAAGCATTGGTCAAGAGAACAAGGGGATGTAAAGGGATTTATAGTTTGTATTGTATCACAGATCAGCAAATAGCTGAGTAATGCTCCTATTTCACACAGCTGACTATTTCAGATAATAAAACATGATAATTTATCACATGCGTGTGGTTTTAAACCTTAAAAATAAATTATATTTGTAACCAAAATAATACAAAGTACAAATATTTTATAAAAATTGTTTTGCATATATATTTCACAAGAGTGCATGTATAGTATTTTAAACAATGTATAAATTAATATATTTCACTATGCCCAATTCAAGCAGGATTATATCACTTTAGCGATAAAATGGAGGAGCTCTTGGTATTCATATTTTATGAAGCAACATGGCAGAACACACATAGGCTTATATACTTTGTGAAATCTCCTTTAAAAATAGCAAGGTGATGATGTCATCATAATTTCTTGGAGACATGACATTATGGACTTTTTCCTTGTTTGATTATCCGATTAACTTCAATTTGAAGTTTGAGTAAGATGTTTGAAATCTCAATAACATGAATGGGCACCTGATTTTTATTGACTTGTTTTAAAGCTGTGATGTAGTGTTGATATTATTCTCATGAAGGCCACAAGAATTTCCAATTTTACAATTAATTGAAAAATGTTTCACTGCTTAATACAAATATTAATCCAAGTTCCCTCTCTCACATGGCTAGTGTAGAACTACACTAAGTACAGGAATAGATGTCCAGAACTGAGGGTGGGAACTCCAAAAATGAAACTTAACTTTGAGAAACCAGACATGCCATTTTCACATTGTAAGTTCTAATAATGAAAATACAATAATGTTGCTGTTTTTTATTTTTTTTTTAGATTGTCTTTTCACTTTTTTTTAAATTTAGTTTCAGGTGAACAAAACAATGTAATAGTTAGACATTTACATCCCACGCAAAGTGATCACCCCCAATCTACTACTCCCCTGACATCATATTTAGCTATTACAATTCCATTGACACTATTCCCTAAGCTGTACTTCACATCCTGTGCTATTGTTTTATTAGTAGCGGTCATTGTAATTTAATGGCAGGAGTTAAGATGTACTATGAACTTATTATGTACCGGGTACTTACTTTTATTGAGAATTTTTAAGGCAATGTGATGATAGGTACCTCATGCTCATTATCTCAACTCCAAACAATCCTTATAAACATGATGTATTACACCCAAACAACGATGGATTTGAAACATTGAATTTTATTTGGCCCTGCATAATTGGCTTTGAATCCGCTCAGGTTTCTGAACTCAAAAATGGAGGAGATTTATGGATTACAATAAATTATGCTAATTAGCTCAATAAATGCTAGTAACTATTATCATTATTGAAGTTATTATTATTTTATAGATGAGAAAACTAAGACTCAGAGAGAACAAGCAACTTTCCTAAGATTGCATAACTATTAAATGTCAGGGTTGAGATTTAAACATAGGTCTTATCTAGATTCAAAGTCAAATCTAAAGGACACTTTAAAGATGAGGATATCATAAATAGGGCAGGAGTCAAGTATAAGAATTGCTTAAGGAACTTAATATCAAAAAAAAATGCAAGGATTGTCCTTTGTGTTTAGCACACTTTGGTTTGAGATCTGAAGCTTGTCCATGAGGGTATATCAGATTGATTCAAAGGTCAAGAATAAAAATAGATGGTAAAACTAAATGATGAATTATAGAGATGTACACTTGAAACCTATACAATTTTACTAAACAATGTTACCCCAATACATTTAAGAAATAAGTTTTAAAATCCTAGTTTTCTTTACATTTGTCAACTTGCATACTATTTAATAGCTAATAACACCCTTGCTCTCTTCCTTACAGAGGTTTTGAGATGATGAATATTTCGGTGGTTTGCCGCCAGTGGTACAAAAACCAATCTTGGAACACAGGAATTGTAATAGTGTAGCACGGGCTTTTCATAAAAAAATTATTAAGAATTGACACATCTTTAATCAAATGTGCAGACCGAGACTGCCATGTCTACTTGTATTGACCTTATTTTCCAATAATTCCCCAACACTAGCACCTCTGCATCCTGAAGGAGAGTCACTACATTCCTGCTCTTAAGGGAGTATATTTTATATGGCACATCAGTAAATCCAATCCACTCTTTGTTTAAAAACACACAAGCCAATTTTGACACATCTTATCAGAATTGTATAAACATACACATGTCCTCATGAAATAAATAAATTCAATTCTCCTTTTAATTTTATCATGATGGGATTCAGCTCTTGAGTAAAATGATTTCTGAGATGTAAGTTCCATTAAATAGCCTCTAAGAGTTTATTAAAATTAGGATTCTTTGAATTCAAAATTTCATACCGTGAGATTATATAATATATGCAAGTTGATATTTTAATTTGTGTAAATTATTTCTTCTTGGTTCTAAAATGATATTTTTAAAGTATGGTTAATAAGATTTAGGAGTAGGTTGTATATAATGTTCAATTTCTTAAATAAATATAGCAAAAAAATATTCAACTATTTTCAATTTGAAAATAGTTTATACCACAAAATGTTTATAAGGTCTTCTAGAGGGAGGGTGATGTTTAAGGTTTTGGAACTCTTATATCCATGCATGTTTTTTTAAATTCTCATGAAATCTAGTTTAATTTGAATAACAATATATTATCTCTGTGTTCAACTGCAGCAAAAAAAAAAAGTACTAAGAACAGTGTCATTTATAAATAATTCTAAATAATTCATCCTCATTTTATTGAATAAAGTGGTGCTGCCTTTAAGTAAAGTAGAGGAGATGACAGAAGCAGCTGGTTGGAAGGAGATGATGAGGGATTTGGTTGGGACCTTATGTTTGAGATCTCTATTGAACATCCACAGGGAAGCGAGGAGGAGGCTATGAGTATGGAGTTCAGAGGAGAGGTTCAGATTGGAAACATAATAATGGTCATCTTTACATTATGAATGGGATTACAAGTCAATAGATGATATTATACAGAGAGAGAGTGAATGTATATAGAGAAAAGAGTGAATCTAAGCACTCAACTGTTTGTACCCCAGTGTTAGAGGTCAGAGACAGGAAGAAGATTCAGCACAGGAGACTGAGAAGTTCGGTAGAAGGACATTCTCGAGAGTGCTGAGACTGGAAGTACAATAAGGATATATTTTCAATAAGGAGAGAATAAGTAAATGTACAAAATTGCTTCAAGGAAGATGAGTATGAAGAATTGACCATTGGATTTAGTCATCTGGTCATAGATAGTGTAGTTTCAGTTGTGTGATAGAGACAAAAGGTTGATTAAAATGGGTTCGATTGTGAATGAGAGTCAAGAAATGTAAAAGAGTATAGAGAGCTCTTGAAAAACAATGTTATAAATTGTAGATGTTGCTCTAAATGAATCCTATGAGGTTTTCATAGGAATAAAGATATGAGACTATGTGCCAATGAGTATGATAGAATAGAGAGGGGATATGTTAGGATGCTGAGAGAGAGGACCGATGGCTGGATCAATATTCTGGAATAGATGAAATCAGAGTTAAGTGTAAGGTTATCTAAAATAGCTCCATATAAAAATAATTAAAGACCAGGAAGTCCTCAATTATTTCTTGCCAATTTTTATCCACTGTAAATTTAATAGCACAAGTGTTTTGATTTATCTTAGTCTTCCTAATTTGAGTAAATCCAGCTTTTTGTTTTTTTTAATAAAAGATTAATTTGGATTTTTTTCCCCAAAAAAGAGTAAAGTATTTTTTTCAACTTCTGAGTCAGTCTATTTATAATATATGAAAAATCTTTTTATCCTGTGGCATTCATTTGTATAAAGGCACGTCTTTTGCTTTTCATAGTTTGCATTCGTCATATTGACTTAGGTAATAGAAATTTATACTTAGCTTTTATGCTTGACAAGATGCTAACACTATAAATGATTTATAGATTACCTAGTGATAAATTTTAAAAGGTAGTTAAGCCTTGAAATAATTTAAAACAGAGTCAAGTCCTAAGAGAATTCAATTCAGATATACTTTTGAACAATTTAGTGTAAAATATTTCACAGAATGTAATGCCCTCAAAGTGAAACTCTACCTTATTTTACTACTTTGAGATATCTAGACAGATACATGATAGATAGATAGATAGATAGATAGATAGATAGATAGATAGATAGAAGATAGATAGATAGATAGATAGATAGATAGATAGATAGATAGATAGATAGATAATCACCCCAACCTCACCACTTCTTTTTGCACATCTCTATCTCTCTTTCTTTTCACCTGTTCTCTTTTGCACATTTTTTTTCTGGCAGTGGATACTTTAACACACTATTAATTTTATTTTCCTATTTTTATTGATATATTTTTCTCTTATTCCAGGTATATTACATGACTTTTTTTCTAACTAGGATTTATACAAGGTATACAAAGTGTGTTTCACACAAAGACACTGTACATACCATTGCAGAGAAAAGGTGATGATTCTGCTATTACCACACAGAATACTTAACAGAGTTTTGAATCCTAAGAATGATCAGAATTTCTTTGCCATGTGAAGCATGGAAGATTGTGTGAACAATGCTTTCTGCTGTCTTCTATGAAATTGTGTTTCTATTGGCAATGTCCTCACAATTTCATTACCCTCTGAGGTATTATAACATGTTATGAAGGAGTTTATGCTTTGAAGTCAGCGTGACTTTGGACAGCTTAATATATTTGCAAATTCCAATTTCTCTTCTATGAAATAAGGATAATGCCACTTTTCTCAAAGGTTTGCACAGTGATTACACAGGCTAATCTGTATAAATATTTGCACAGAGAATGACACATTGTAGAATGTCATTAGGTAAGACACTACTCTCATACAAGCTATTTTCAATCTTTTAAAATTTGTTCAGTTATTTGATAAAGGCATTGCGTACTTACTGTGTGCAAACACAATTCTGAGTAGTGGAAACACAACAGTTTAAAAAAGAAAAAAGAAAAAATTTCTGATCTCATGGAGCTTATATTCCACTTTTTCTCTTCATATAATTTTGAGTTTGCCCTTCTAGTCTATTGGTGATTATTATCTCCAATCCTTTACTTCTTCAACTTTTAAATTATTTTTTGCTAAACAGGTTTGACAGTGGGTCATAGAAGCCATTATCTCCCTGGGGTGTGTAATAAATTTTAAAGGGAGATAAATAAAAAAAACCTTCCCCCATCCTTCTCTCCTGAAACAGGCCATAAATATATTTATTTTCCTTTGCCTTATTCTCCACTCCAGTTTAATTATTTTGCTCCGAGCTCAGGACAAGGAAATCTTCCTAAAAGTTCTGTCTCTTCCTCAGGTTGATTGAAAAATTCTTTTCTTTTACTTTTAAGAATTGGACCTAATGGATCACATTTGCATGTTAATAGACCACCATCCAGTTTTCCAAGGAAATATGTACTCATAGGTATCTCCTGAAACTTAGACAAAGGCTAAATAGTCTGTATTAACATTTTAACTCAAACACCACCCAGTCTCATAATTACTCCCAAGAGTTCTTTTCTGCAGCTAGCAATATGAGCACAGGCACTTTGAGAAAGGGAGGGTTGCATGATATTAGATTTTGCTCTTATTGAACTTTGAGACTTCCTAACATCTGTGTTTTCAGTACCTCACGAAATCTGAGCTACCAAATGTGAATCATATTCTGGCTTTGTACACATATATAGCATAGGTATCTCAGTGGTTGCCACCTGTTGTAGTATACAGAAATATCACAAAGGCTTGCTGGCAAAGCCCTGGGGTTTTTTTTCCTCCGGTATTATTTTTTGTGTTTATCTGTACTAACCACCTGGCACTCTCCAGCTTTCACAAAAAGCCAGGGGTGGGCCTTTGCTCAAAATGAGCCTCCCTATTCCCTGAGAGACAGATGAAATAATGGCCTCTCACAGATGGTCTACGGTGTATACCTTAGTTGAATATCTAATCATGACAAGTAGTCAAGGATTAACTACAAGTTGCTAGACTCAACTTAAATTGTGACACAAATGTATGCTCTAAAAGCGTAGTGCAAAAAGATTATTTCAAGATGCCAACAGCATTGGCAGCTATCCTCTATTTAAAACATGTGCTTGGAAGTGGCATTTCATTGCATTGCAACATTTCTAAACAGCTCAAATGTGTGAATGTGATTGAAAAGTATCCCTGTTCCATGATATTAAAAAAAAAAAAGACAAAAAACATTAGTTTGTATGTTTGTATTTTGATTAATGGTTGTTACAATGATTAACACTTTCATAAATTTTTCTGTAAAAGAAATATTTTAATTATTAGGATGGTTTAATTATACCAATATTTAATTTTTCAAAGGATTTTTAAAAAATAAGACAAATGTCAACTTGTAGCTAAGATCTCAACAGTATGGTGTTTGATTTGAGAGATCCAAGAAAGTTATTTTCGATTGAACAATCCATCATCTATGCCATAATAATTAGAAGTATCAACTTTTGTATTTGTGATGTAGGGGAGGAAAAAGTTTTTCGTGATGTTCTTTGGGTCCCTGGCAGCATCCAGAAATTAAACTGACAGAGACAAAGCAACAGGAGGAAAACATGCAAACATGTTTAATGTATGTTTTGTATGACATGAGAGTCTTCGTGGGAAACGAAGACCTGGAGAAACAGACTTGAGTATTTTTATGCTGAGTTTGATGAAGAGTGGACAGCCGTGGAGAAATATGATATAGGCCAAAGACTATGAGGTAAATATTGTAAGCTGGGAGAAGCTTGAAAACACCTGTTTGTTAAGATTATTCTCGGTATAACATTGTCTTCAGGGATAAGGACTCTCCGAGTACAAAAAGGGTACCTCTCCTATATTGGTTTTATGCCCTGTTTCATGGGAAAAGAGTGAGGGAAGGATAGAGTGACCTTCTGCTTCTATTTTCTCAAACTCTTTCAGCTTAAAAATATTCAACATGTCATAGTTTGGGGTGGTGCGTTCTAAGCCCCACCAGTGAGAGCATTTTAATATCTTCATTGCCATCAGATATGACTCAAGAGATTTTGACCTTTTTTCTTCCAATGACTACCTTACTCGTAACCATATTCAACCCAGTCTAGACCAAATTCTTGCATTTTTTTGAAAAGTGCAACATATTTTGCTAATATCTCCAGCGATAATTTTCTTGAAGTTATTTACATGTAAATAGTTTTTGAACATGACTTTTAACTCTAATTAGCATTTCAGCAAGCAAAAAATAATGACCTATAAAAATTCCGCTCTAATAGTCTTTCTAATAAGTGTGATTATATATGCTTCTGACATTATGCTGTATCTCAGAAGTAAATAAAATGTGATTTAAGACAAACTTAATTGGGTAGTTTATCTGAGTCTTCACTTTACTAGTAAGAAGATTGGTCTCCTAACGACATCCAAAGCCTACTGTCAGTGGTGTGAGCAATATGTTTGAATTAACATTAGGATATACATATTTTCTTATCCCTACCTGGCCTTGAATCCTTAACTTTTACCAATGTCTAGTCCCTGGAATTCCTCAATTGCTTATGAAGAATGTTTGAGTTCTCTATTAAAGATTCCTTGTAATATTTGCATTTTATTATAGAAACCAATTGGTTTTGACTGACTACAATCTTTTTTTCATTATTTTGGTAAAACAATGCTTGCTCTCCTTTGGTGGATTACCTCTCACCTATCCTTAGCCAATTTGTTTCAAAACTTTACTCCTTAGTACTAGTTGGATATTACCTGTTTCATTCTATTCCCTGATAACTATGATTAGTTTATATGTCATTAACATAACTCAAAGAAGGCAAAATTAGAGTCAATCTTAAGGTATTTATCAGGGATACCTGGAAAAAAATCTCTTTTGGTAAGACCATGGGGAGGACCAGAAAGGGTGTAGTGTGTGAAAGTTTGTGACGGCCATCTTTGTTACTGTTAATGGGAAAGCCAACCTGGAAATGAAGCCGTCATGGAGGAAGCCAGAGAAATATAGGCATGTATTTAATGACACTGAGGCTCTGAAACCCGCTTTTCTTCCTTTAAAAATCAGTTACTTGAAATGCCAGTTGAGTCAATAGGTTCAGTATATTTTATGAAAATTTTTGGCATTGGATGCTACCTGCAAAAAAGACATGTTTACTATTCTCTTAGTATTTATAAATTTGAAATCAGATCGTTCCCCACCTTTCCTTATCACTTCCGTTTTGTCTGGGGAAAAGAGCTTCTATTAACAAAGAGGTGATAGATAGATACATGGAAATTATGCTTATCAATTTTACCCAACTGCACTTTTCTGCCATCTAAGCTCAGTATTTAATTCTAAACATCTTAAATTGTTTATGATGTTCACAGTCCTCATAAATAAACACAAAGGATGGATCATTGAATTCAGTAACTTCAAAGACAGAAAATGATCAAGAGTGCCAACATCATCAAACACTGCTATTATAAACACAGGCTCATGCGGCAGCTTGTGAATTGCATGGATACTTCCACATTTACATTCAAATCTGATAGGTTTGAACAAGATATTTAGTAGCCACTTCTGCTCTTCTCATTATGGAAAGTGTTAGCACATTAGATGAGTCATGGGGTGGTATGTGTGGAAGGACATGTTCCTCACTTCAGCGAGGTTATTGATTGGGAAAAAAATTATATATATATATATATATATATATATGTCTGTTGAATGATCCAGATGCTTATCCCATCTGGTTTAAAACAGTTTTTCAAAGAGGCGATGGTGAATAGAACTTCAAAGAACTAGCAAGGTAACCTCACAGAGAAATGTGGTCAGCTACTTACTTTGGTAATCTGTGAAGTATATTCTGAGAGAACAGATTAATGCATTGTTTGCTTGATAAATTGTATATTAGCACTTACCACTTCAAAAATTAGGATCAAGGTTTTCAAAATGTTATGAGTGTGTACTCATGAACCTTCCTAAAGGTAAATACAGGCAAACTTCACCAAAATTTTTGGAACACTTTTTTAAGTAAATCTAAGTTATACCCTGAAAGCCACGTATGTATTGGTCATGCTACCTACTGAGTTAGTGGGAACTTACTACCCTTCCTTGCCCCACACATGTGAGATGGTCATGAAATGAAAATTATCTCCTTCTAAAGCAAGAGCAGAGGAGAAGGCATTTATCCATCCCTCTAACCCAAGGCTGTATTTGCTTGGGGAATAGTAGTGAAAGGATGATTCTGGGATGAAGTTATATATAGGCACTCATAACCTAAACAATTTTAACCCAAAAATGAGATAAGTGAAGAACAGATAAAAGACCCTAAGCATAACTCTATTCCCTGGAGAAAATTTTAGGATTTCTCTAAATGTCAGGGAAAAGTTTATGCCTTGGTAGTTTTTATTATTGCTAAATCTTAGATAGGATGTTGTCTATATCTTAATTCATGGATATTTTTTAAAATACACTGCTAAGAGACACATGATATCCTAATTCTGTGTCTAGGCATGGCTTTGATATTTTCAAAATCTTGAGAATATCATGCTAAGCAAAATAAAGCAGACAGAAAAAAATCCAAGAACCATAGGATTTCACTCATAGGTGGGATATAAAACTGAAAACAACAAACAAACAAGGCAAACAAATAAGCAAAAACTCATAGACACAGACATCAGTTTAATAGTTATCAGAGGGTAAAGGAGAGCAGAGGAGGTAGAAGAGGGTAAAAGGTGAGCAATATATGGTGATGGAAGGAGAACTGACTCTGGGTGGTGAACACAGAGTGCAATATATAGATGGTGTTTTACAGAATTGTACACTTGAAACCTATATAATCCTATTAATGAATGTCACCCCAATGAACTTAATAAAAAGGACAGAGAGAGAATGAGGTCACATATGGTTGAAGAATTTAATTGCATGCATGCAAATTGTTTCTACACTAAGAGAGAAAACAGAAATATCAAAAGGAAGTAAAGAAATGGAAATATATTTAGGATTTATATATTTTATCAAAGGCCTAAATCCTTATTCACTAATCTGTCATTTTTATGAAACTAATTTATATTAATTCCTATTAAATTATTTATTCATATTTTGAAAATTGTGTTCTTCTTTATTGCTAAATTGGCAGCAAATTTTGAAACTTACATTTTGCATCCTGAACGAAGGAAAATTCAGAAATCTGCTTGGTAGTGGTTGAGTGAAAGTGAATACTTCTAGCCATGGTTTGCTTTGAACATCATGTATCATAGACTTCTTGTAAAGAAAATGATGGTAATATCTTTGAAATGTCTTCTTAAAATCTAATTCATTATATCAAGGGATTTTTTTTTCTGTTTGTATATAAGGGTACTGATAAGAAATAAGACAGATGGAGGGAGAAAGAAGGAAGTGTTAGGAACAGAAGTAAAAGTAAAATGATAGGCAGTGAAAAAGATGCCTAAGGGTACATGCCGTGGAGATGAGAGGAGAATCAGTGGGAGACCAAAAAATGAGAAGGCAGGAGCCAGGTCTAGAGGAGGCAAGCTTAAAAGAAAAATTCAGGCACAAGTAAGGAATCTTGGAAGGATGAAGTCATGCAGAGAAGTAATATAACCAGGAATACCTCTGCTGCGGAGAAGACTTAAAGAATGTAATCTAATAATGCCACATTAAAAATTATATAAAATATATTACTTCATTAAAAAGAGATTAAAACTCAAACCAAAAGCTCAATGGTTAGGTTTTTATTTGGATTTCGTTTGTAATAATATCATTCAGACAGCTCTACAGTCTGAATAAGCTGAATATTCTAATTGATCTGGTTCTGCTTTCATTATACAAAGGATAAAAATACCCACAATTTATGTACAAAATAGAATTTTACATTAATATTTGAAGATACTCAAAATTGAATGAGTTGGTATATTTATACACTAAGAAATTTTAAATTGAGGAATTATTATTTATGTGTAATGGGCTATATACTACTTTGTAGTTTAAATTTTTTAATTAGTTTCATTTATATGAAAAGCATATTCATGTTTCACTTTTCATAAATGTTCTCATCCACATTTTACTCAACTAATATTTTCTGGGGCTCCTGTGGTTGTAAGAGAAAGAAAACCAGCTCAAATAAGCTTAAGCAATAAAAACTGTTACAGGGAATTCTTCAGGCTTGGCTGTATCCAGGGGCTCAGATTCCTCCTTTTATAGCTATTTTTGTGTGTCCCATGGTGTTGGGTCTTTATTCTCAGTCAGGGTTTATGCACCCAGAAATATATTAAGGCTGCTGATAACCCAATACTGAAACCCTTGATTTTGTTTGTTTGTTTTTGCAATTGCTAAGGAAAGGGGGTCTTCTTTCTCCTGGCATGTATAAATAAAATATCAGGGACTAATCTGTTGGTCCTATGCAGGCTCTTTTGTTGTCATTGGTGGTAGGAATAACACTCTAACTACAATAAGAAGAACAAAGGAAGTGGTTCTCCAAAGAAAAATCTATTTAAAAAAAATAAAAGAAGGGATCCTAACCAGAGAAAAAGCAACAGGGGTTAAATATGTCTCAATTCTTCACACCCTAACCTACACCTGCATGTTTCTAATAGAGGCAATTTCAAATTGTGCCACACCTAATATAACAAAACTATCTGAACTACACCTGAAATTACTCCTGCCCAAAAGGAGAGTATTCAAAGCTGTGTTTTATACTCTTTGGCTATGTAACAGACATTTTCCATCCTGTTTAATGATTTATGCTATTTCTGTTAAATGAGAGTTGCTTAATAAAACCAATACTTATCAAAGCATTCTCTATCTTCAAACAAAATGCAAAGAAGTCTAAGTACCACACACATTAAAACTCACCTTCCTCCTATTTACACGTTATTATTTTTTTTATTGTTAGTTTCAGGTGTACAGAACAATACAATAGTTACCCTTTTTCACCCTCACCAGGTAACAACCCCCCTCCCCCCATCTATTGCCCTCCCACCCCCGATATCATGCTTATCTATTACAATTCCATTGAATCCCACATGTTATTTTTTATTAACATAAATTACACAATGCAGATATGAAAGAATAACTCAGAGACAATTGGAAAGTGCTGAATGTTGACTTACATATACATAGGAAAAGTGACCCTGAAGTCTTTTGCCCTGACCAATGGCAAAACCAGGGCTTATAAAAACAAAGTCCAAAAACTTTCCAAAAAAAAGGGACTGCTTTTTTTTTTTTTAACAAATCATTGGTTTGTCACATGGGTTGCACTAGATCTCTGCATAAGCCCTTTATGGTTTAACCAAGTCCACAGAATAGTGGTTTATTTATTTGTTTTCCTAAGATCTGTGTTAACTCATCTGGTCCATTAGCCTGTAGGTTTTTAATTTGTTGTCTTGTTTTTTGTTTTGTTTTGTTTTTAAGAAACCATGTTCATGTGTGACTTGTTCTCAACTTACTTGTTCTTAGTTTGTTCTCCAGTTTGAAAAGTCACACTGAGACAGACAGCCAAGAAAATATGGAATCTGGGACTGCTATCAGGAACTTTCTCTTTATTTATGTTTTGAAAAAAATAACTCTTGCTGGTCTCTTATTATGTACCTGACACTATGGAAGTGATAGGTGCTAATAAGCAATAAGATAGCTTTTGTTCTTGCGTTCATGGAGTTTACATAACAAGACGAGACCAAGAAACGTTTATTTAGCACCTGCTAAATTCTATGCACTGTACTAAGCAAATGCTTTTTGCATTTGTTATTATGAATGTTATCCATAATATCCCAATGAAGTACTTCTTTATTCTGATGAGCCAACAGATATCTTTAAGTCATTCTTATTAATTATATGTTATAATGCTAACTTAACAGGTTAAAATGAAAACTACACAGCTCAGTCTTTATGTATGGGGCTATGTTTAGATTGATTCATATTTCGTGCATATGTATAATATGGAGTCAATAAGACCTGTGGTACTTTACCTTATTTATATCTTAAAACCATATATCTTCCTCTTCCCTGCTTTTCACATTCATATTTCTTTTTCTAAAATATGACTGGGATTTTAAGTAATTTTATTCACCAATTATCATCCTTTGTAAAAAGGTATGACTAACAAATGGATATGACTGGAACTGGAGCCTTAAGCATTTAAAGAATGGAGCATATTAACTCAAGTAAATTTATGCAGTACTTTAGCTGAAATGAACTTGATTTATTTCACTCTCTAGAGAAATCCATATATTAAGCTGTGTTTTTAAGAAAAAATGTATAAATCATTTCCTATACTTGGTACCTCATGAAAAAATTAAATCAATATTGGCAATACTTTCTACATAAAGAGAAACTATAAGCATGAGCAAACATGACAATTTTACATTAATCTACTTAAAATATTTAAAAATATTTAGCTTGAATCTGGAAAGAACATACACATGTGAATTGGCTGTGTAATTTTTTTCCTGGCGTATTTATAGTAATCCAATTATTGTGTGAAACATAATACACTATAAATGATTATATGAAACATTTTTGAAAGAACTGAAATATACATATGGAATACTACCTTTGCATTGGACTCTAAATTAATCAAAACTGTTAAATGTAATTTCTTAAAACTTGATAAACAGATAATAGTTAAATGATATACAATAAATCAGGTCAAAATTTCTTATTTAGAATTTATTTCTAGGGAAAACCTATTCCTGTATTAACAAGCAAAATTAACATAAATTTCACCTTAATTGAATCACAGCTTACCTTTGAACAGTGAGGGATTTAGTGGTACCCTAAATGTAAAAAAAGGCATAGCCCCATGCAGTCAAAAATCTATGTATAACTTTTGACTCTTCAAAAATGTAACTGCTAATAGCCTACTGTTGACTGGAAGCCTTACTGATAATATAAATGGTTTGATTAACCCATATTTTGTATGTTGCGTATAGTATATATTGTATTCTTATACAAGTAAGAAAAGAAAATGTTAAGAAAATCATAAGGAAGAGAAAATACCTTTACAGTATTTATTTTTAAAAAATCTTCATATAGATGGACCCATGCAACTGAAGCCCATGTTGTTCAAGGGTCAACTGTAATTTGATGTATATCATATTAATGGGGTATGTTGCTTTTAGTCTACTAAGACTTAATAATTATTTCATTTTGATTTAATACTGAGCACCCTTGGCACAAATTATCTTTAGTTTGATGCAGTAGTGTATATTTTTAATATGAGTTGCAAGCCATGGTTAGAAGTAGTACATCCAATATTTGCCAAACAGTATTTCCAAAGAACAGCAATAATCCGTCCTTGACTCAATATTGATCGCACTATCTCAATCCACTAGCATATCACTCTTAAACTAGCATTTTATAAAGAGCTTGCAATTTTCTGGTGATTTTAATCTAAAGAATCTAATCTAAAGGTTCTATTAAAGAA